>NC_040012.1:2524592-2574329 GCF_000972845.2 Larimichthys crocea
GAAAGCCGCTCCGGTTCTTGCACCACACTGGCTCCGCTTCACCTCAGATCTGTAAACCTCCTCTTCTCTGGTGGTGGTACAAACATCCCCCTGTGCTCTGACCTCACAGTCCAGCCAGCTGGCTAATAAACTGAGCTAACAGCAGCTACAGTTTTTATTTCACTGTCAGTCAGAAACTCTGTAAATCACAAGAGTCAATGGAGCAGTACAAAGACGTTTAATTTGCCGAAGCAAGAAACAAGAATCAAGAATAATCAAATCAGTCATCATATAAAGGTTTATGTAAGTTATGGTATTCGTTCATAGTGACTTGATCTTTGTATGGTGGGAGAAAGTTCATCCTGCATTAATGCATGCATCATGGTCATGAATAGTTAAGCACTATTTAAGTATATCATTTGTACCCTTGTTGTAAACTGTTACTGCATCAACAAAGGCAGCACTCTGTGACTATAAAGTGTGTCTTTCAGAATTTCTGATTAGCAATTAGCTTGATTTGAGCCAGCAACTGCACAGTCATTACCTGGAAGGGCAGACAACAAAACCGAGGGGACCGCGGTGGGTATGTGTCTCAAAACACAATCACGAAACTCGTAGAACCGAGGCCGGAAAAATCAAAGATAAGCTGGAGCGAGAAAAGAAACATACAGAAGGCAAGTGGCAAAAAGGTGATGCTCACTTGGGAGTACTGTATACTGGAGCAGTGTGTAGAGGGGGAGACGATGCGGTGGGCAGGTAGCGGGTCTTGAAATGAGGGCCAGAGTAGCTTAGACTAAGTAATAGTAGCACAACCTCCAACAACAAGATCATTCCTCATTTTTCCTCTGAATCCTCAGGAGCGTTAACAGGTGACACTGACAAAACTGCTCAGATGTGCGCAGCATGTGGCAGATTAAGTTCACCCTGCATCACGACGCTGCCTTTCCGGAGGGCCTTCAGCGGCAGGGTGGCCCCAAACAGATGCTTATGTTGCTTAATGGGCCAGGTCGACTTTGGCGCAGCCTCTAAGGACATAGTAAATGCTGAAAAGACCAAATTAAGTGCATCCATATATAAACTAGTGTCACTTATTGTTCAGGAGTTTTTAATGATTTGGTGCAGTAAATAAAGGATCCATGTGTGTGATTTCGTGGCATCTTGCGGTAGTAAGTTGTTGATTGTAACTTCCTTGCCTCACTCTCTCCTTCCTGGCATGAAAGAGAAACTTTCAGGGATTAGAGAAGCACAAACACCAGGATGGCCGAGTGGTTAAGGCGTTGGACTTAAGATCCAATGGGCAAATGTCCACGTGGGTTCAAACCCCACTCCTGGTAGATAAATGTTTGTCCATGAACTGTTCAATGTTGCTTTCTGCCAGGGAGGAACAGTTGTCTTCCACGACCTTATAGCTTAATTTCCACTAATCAGATCATCGTCTCCTCCAGCCTGCATGTCGAAGTGTCCTTGGGCAAGATACTGAACCCCAAATTGCTCCTTTTAAGTTGTAAATGTTCTAAATGTAAAGACAGAAGAGGACGTTGACAGAGGAAGCTAAGAAGAGAAAAGTAGGGAAGGAGTGAGCAAGAAGCTGCAGGACAAGAGTAAATCTGGGACTGACTTTTAGTGGTTGATGAAATAAAAGGCTGAAAGACAGACGGCGAGCTGGGCTGACTGCTGCTGGACTAGTCAGTGATATCAGCTGCTGCTGCGTCTGCTGCTGGTGACCTTGCTTGATGTTTGCCTGTTCGCAACTGGAGGGTAAAAATACCAATTTCTACATAATGTTGCTTTAATATCAAATTTGTTTCCAGAAACCAAAATATAAATACATGTGTTGTTCACACATGCGTGCACAGAGCAGGTGCAGTCCTATCATCCTGTGTTACAACAATATTTCATCCGCTGGTTCATTTCTGCCTCCTCTGATCCATAAAAACCAGTAAAATCAGGAGAGCAGATGGCGCAGACCTGGACGTTACATTACTTCATAATCACGTTCAGCCGTCTGACACCCAAAGCGCTCTCTCTGCACAGATGAAAAGTGTCATGTATTTAACACAAAGCTGGAATCTCCTCACATCGCACACAAACGGCTAATTAGAGGGAATAAATCCACTGATGGCTGAAAGAAAAACACCTGCAGTCATAATGAGATCTGGTCCGTGTTCATTTCAGCATCATTCGCTTGTTTATTCCCGTTCGCAGCAGAGATCGGAGACTGGTGGCTCTTTTCATTCCCGTGTATTAGATCCGGGCCGGCCTGCTGTCCATCGCAGCCACTTAACTGTGACACAGACGAACAGCGACGTTCTGCTCCTTGATTTCTCTCTTTTTAATGTCCAGCAGGCTGCGCTGTGGTCAGTCGGTTTACGAGCTGCTGGCAGTCCTCATTCTGTCAGGATGATTGTTTCATTATATTTATTGTGTCAGTTTGCTCCAGTATGACCTCAGCTGGGACATTTCTGTTCAGTTTTATGTCTGTTTCCATCACACTGATGTCTAACACCAACATATGTCTAAGCAAATGTTTCCACGGCTTCCTCTGTGCAGCAGCGCCAAGACTGAAAAGTGGCTGATGGTACCACTTTCCAGTTTTATTCTTACTGACTCTTGACATATGCCACCTCTGACTATAATATGCTGCTACTGTGTGTGACTCATGCACGACTTGTTACTCATGCTCCATTGACAAATAGACACTTTTTTTCCAGGCTTCACTGACGGTGTGTCACTATTGTTTTGCTGCTGTTTGAACGGCATAAGGTGTATGTCACTCACTGTCACCCGCTGATGTCTATCTGTGTTATGATCCGCTGACAGGTGCCACTTCTTGTAATAAATAATTAAATGTATTATTTTGTGTTTCAGGATATTTCCATTAGTACAGAGTCGTGCTGTCACAATTCAAGTACAGCCGTTGTGCACATTTTACGACTTTTTCCCTTTGCCAAATTGCAACCGGAGCATTAGCGTCAGCGTTTGACTCTATATAAATATAAATATAAATGTAAAGCATCGTCTTTCCTCAGTCGCCGTTTTCACAATCCCTTCAGCTGCGTACCACTGAGAGCAGGAAGCGTCCAGCGATCCCCCCAACTTTTTAAACGTTATGAGTTACGAGTGAACCATCCAGGTACTCGCAGTACACTGTGACAGTGTGAACATGCTAATGTACTCAAAACAGCAGCTGTAATTATGAAAGCACAGTATGCAAATTAAGACACAGCGCATGACACTGTAGAGCAGTTTTACACACAGTAGCTTCTAGTGAAAGATTTTAAATTGTGGCAGCAACAACATATCATTGGTCAGCAGCAGTATACACCAGTAGGGATGTGAATTGATAAGATTTTTCCGATTCCGATTCCATTATCGATTCTGCTTAACGATTCGATTCTTTATCGATTCTCATTTGGGGAAAAAAGGAGAACAAACAGTTTGATCAGCACATTCTAGAGGAGGTAGTGAACTGGACCGAGTACTAGTACAGCTGCCAGACTCTGAGCCAGCCAGACTCTCTCTCTCATCTTGTTGAGAACCGGTTCTCGATTCCCATCCCTATATACCAGGAGAAGAATCGACATAATAATTAGGGATGAGTGAGTACAGCATTATCTGTATCTGTATCTGTATCTGTATCTGTATCTGTATCTGTTAATGTTGGAATGTTATTTTAAGCATGCAGTTAATTTGGGTTGATCAGAAATTGTTTTATTTATTGCTGATTAGAAAAGTATTTACAGGACAGCATCAGCATTGAGCTTCAGATCAATGGTTTTGATCACGATGACAAACAAACTATTTACATAACATAAGTTTTGCAACAATGAGTACAACACATGCAGTTATGAAGTCAAATGAGAGAAACGTTAACGGAAAAGAGCTGCGAACCCGAGTGACAGGGAGAGACAGAGAGCTGCTCTGTGTGTGAGTGAGCAGTTTCAGCCGGCTCAAGTCTAATAATAATAATGCAAGAATGTAAGAGAGAGTTTGAGACTCGTGCACTTTGTGACAGACAGTGAGATGTTTCCTAAAGAAAAGCTGAGTGCTACTCTTTAACAGAAGTTAGGTGTGCATCAGCTAAACCAACCGGGTCTTCTCTGAAACTTAAACATACTGTCTGAAAACAATCGCCACGACTTTGGTTGATGAGAAACCACAGTTGTAGTCGAGCCACACAAAGGTGAGTTATCTAACCACAGTCCCCATCTTACACTTGAGCTACACCGTCATTGTTGTTTCTGCAGCATTTTCACATCGATACATATTCATATTGGCATGATCTTTGTTAGTGAACTATCAAAAGTGGAGTTGGACACGTCCTAAACGTACTTTAGCCCACGCTCTATAAATTAGGGCCCAATGTTTCAGTTTTATAACAGGTAAGACTTCTTGGATGTGGACTAACTGATTAGTTTGGCAAACGCACGTCTCATGAACTTCTCCACCTACTTTTAACATTCAGGACTGTCTGAGCATGAGCCTGAGTGGATCAGGACTGAAGTACCGGAGCAGTTCTAGTCTAACACCGCCGGTAGATCTTTACAGGCCGTTTTAATCCTCCCCGCTCAGGAGCCTCTGTGTTTGTCCACACCGTCGTCAGCTCATTTTTCCATCTGATCCAGACAGCCGGATGAAAGGCAATCACTCTGCGGCCCGGCGGTCTGTGTTTTCAGGTGAGAAGGTTTCATTATGTTGATTTCCCAGGAGCCTCACATCTCCTCAGCGCGGCCCTTTGTTGGGCCATTTCTGTTTAGTTTCCCAGACCTTCTCATTACTCTGCAGCCCAATACCAAACCACACGGATCAACAAATGACTCTGAAGCTCTATTTATATCCTATAATACCCGTTATTCTTGTGTTCTAATACCAGAAACCTCTCTGCCTCTCTCTATAATATCATTTGCTTTTATATTCCTCGCTGCTGTAAAACCAGCAGCAGCCATTAATCACAGAGTGTTTGTTTTCCACACAGCCTGCAGTCTGTTATGGCCACCTCTTCCCAGAAGGCCGCTGGCTCACAGCTTGTTACTGTGTCAACTCGCTGACCACCCACGACTCTGTCTGTGCATGCATCCGCCCCGGCGCCTGAGGCTCATGGGTAATCTTTCACCCGCTGTCTGTGTGCAAGCAGAAGAGTCTTAATCCATCGTTTGATATGTCGCCTCGCTAGCCAAGACCCCAGATCCCCCCCTCCCACTCAGTCCTAATTAACTGCTCACAATCGGAACAAATAATTACAGCTAATATGATTTAAAAGGAGTATTATTAAAAAGCTCTTTACAGGATTCAAGGGGGAGATAATGGTGCTAATGATGCTTAGAGTGAGTAATCATGTTACAGGGAGTCTTTTGAAGGGTTTTTCAGGGACTGCTCTATGTTTATTTCATATTATTCTAATGCATTATTGTTTTTAGTTTGTGCTCCATGTCCTGATTCTTTGGAAAAAAAAAAACCCACATTCAATTTCAGAAGAGACACTAATCACGGCCTTCCAATCTCCTGAAGATTGGGTCTTTGTACCGGCTGTGAGTGCAAATGAATCGGAGCAGCCTGAAGTGATCCTAATCAATTCGGCTGAGTGTTTTTCTGCAAACGCGTCAACACAGAATGTGCTGATTAGGATCCACGGAAAAAAAAAAAGACACAAATATGACGATTATTCTGTTTTTTTTTTTCTCGGGTCGGGGATTTAATTTAGATTTCTGCAGTGTCACGTCGATTCTCATAACAGAGGTGATGACTGACGGAGGAACGCCAAATTAAATATTTCAACATTTTGTCGTCTAGCACAGAGTTAGATTGGAAGACTGACGCCAACGTCACGTCTGCAGGGTAAGTGTGAAACTACAACCTGCAGCTGCTTAGTGTAGCTTAGCATTAAGACTAAACAATAAGTAAGAAGAGGAGGCGGTAACACAGAGTACAGTTTATAAATAAAGACTCAGATATTTATTTTTTATTTTAACTCCCTTATACCAAAAGATATGATTCAATACAAAATAATTAACACATAATTATGTTGCTTGTTTTAGTCTTGCAGATTTCTCCTATCACTGCATCCTGTCAGCACACTCATTATACTGTAATTTACTAATTAGTAAACACGCATTAATAGAAAGAACATCGTTTTCTTTGTCCCAGCGATCAAACAGTATGCAAATCGTCTGTGTTTATTGGCGGAGAGTACTAATTAGAATTGTAAATCTTCTTTAATGGTTGAGATATTTTACAGAAAGTTTCCCAATCTCCGTCTGACCTTTACAGTTTTTCTTTGCCACACAGCACATCGACATTGTTTTTTAATAAGCAGAGCAATGCTTAGACAGCAGCTGTAGAAATTGAATATACTATCTTAAGGTTGTATTAGCATATTGCGCTCATATATATATATATATATAGCGCTGCTTTGTTTTTCCTTAAGCAAACACTGATTATAATTAGTGATCCAGACTTCTTTCTGCTGCATGATAGCGGGTTTATTATTTGTTTATGTGTGTGTGTGTTTGACCTTGTGAACGTGTTTATTCTCAGACACATTTCCAATCTGATTGTTCTGACCCGGATGGATCATCTCGGGCGCCTAAAAACGGCCATGAAAGAGAGAATCAGCCTCGCAGAATGAAGGTATTTTAATTCTGAGCTGCTGAACCTCGACTGTGAATTTCTTTCTGCTTCACACACGTTTTTTTTTTTTCTTACCGTAACCGTAACCGGCTGCAGCCGGCTGATAGCAGGCCTTCAGTCACAGAGGACAGAGCCGTGATGTTTCTATCAGCAGACAGGCGAATGAATGAACTTCCAACTGTGTCTCTGAGCCTCTGAAGCCATGTCTCTCCTCCTCGCTGTCCTCTCTCACCTCCTCATCCCTTCTTCTGTCAGCCCTTCCCTTTGTCTCCTTCCTGCTCTTATAGAAACTGTTGTCACTCCTGGAAGAATGTGTTTAATTCATCCATCATCTCTTTTAACTCCTCTCTTTGTGTGTCACAGGAGCTGTGAAACATTTCCATTAATCATTTCAGAGTTGGCAGACGGAGGTTTTGGTGTTTAGGTGGCGCTGTGCATTTCGACTTCATCCAGAAGCTGCTGCAGCCGAGATCAGAGCTGCTGCAGCCGAGATCAGAGCTGCTGCTGCAGCCTGGAGCGGTTTGTCTGATCATTAGCTCACCAGATGTTTCTGCACAGCAAATACCGCTCAAAATAATCTTGAAACTCTTTGGTTAAATCAAAGAAAGTTGTAAATACCTCAACATTTCAACATAAAGGTGAAGAACAGGTATGAAACAGAAACATTGCCGGTCCAAGGTTAGCTTTTTAATAGGTTTTAATTATAGACAGTATGAAGAATAGACGTGACGTGATCCACAGGTTTCTGAGTCGTGACACCTCCCGGTGATTGAATAGGTGAGAAAAATTCAAAGTAAATCATTTTATATATCATCATATTCTAATGCAGCTGCACTGTCAAAGAGTTATTCTAGGTAATGTGATTCTTACCCAACACATTTTGTATTAGATCCAGCAAATCTGGTGTTTGTAACCAGGATTTATATTTAAAGAAACATCATAATACCTTCAGACGTTCAGCTTACTTTCTACTTTGCCAAAACATGCTGCTGATGTGATGTTAGCTGCTGGAAACAGATCGTCCTCTCTGCTGTGAGCTGAGCTGCAGCAACTTCAGCGACGGTTTGCAAACCCACGATGTAACGTTAGTATTTGTCAGGATTGGATTTTTTTCCAGAATCTCTAACCGCACCTTTAACTGAAACCCGAGTACACGTTATGACATAATCCAGCGGGAAGTTTCTTTTAAAAGTTATAAAAAAATGTAATAATAAATGTCATTTCCAGGAGTCTGTGTTGCCTCAGCGTTATTATATGCAAATAAATCAGACACAACACTAGAGAGAAAGAAAAAGCATTGACCTTTTAACAAATCTTCACTCAGACAGCCATCATTAACCTCCTGTATTGATTTGACCTGTTTATTTGAACATGGCCACATCACAGATTTCTGCCGTACAGCAGCTTTTGATGCCAACAAGCTGAAGTTAAACTTCTGATCCAGTTCGTCGATGATCGAATCGGTTTCAATAGGGAAAACATTCTTAACTCTCAAAATAGCACGTCCTCATTTCATTCATCCGAAAAGCTCGTGACCTCTTAAGTGTCGTGAAGACGTTTGAGACATAAATCCGATTAACAGAAATATAAATAAACCAAAAGTTGGAACTCGATGGGATGAACAGCTTTTAGCAGCCACCTACAAACCTTTAAAAAAATAAATGTGCATGAAGTTTAATGTGCATATCTACAAGTGTACAGCTGGAAAGTTTGGGAATTTTAAAAAAAAAAAAGAGGAGAAGGGATTTTAAGAGAGGACCGTGGAGGAAGGAGGGAAGAGGAGGATGGCAAGAAGAAGAGTTGATGTGAGAACGTGGACGTCAGCGAGGAAGGGAGAAAGAGAAAATTGTCAGAGGAGGAAGAATCCAGAGAAAGTCTGTCAAGGTGAATGGGGGGACAGTTTTACTTTTCCCTTTGTGTAGCTCCCCGGGGTATTTCCATTTATCCCTCTTCCTCTCTCCCGCTCTCTTTTTTTCGTGGCATCAAATAAAGATTCCCTGGTGATGTTTCCACCTCCCCGTCTTCTCCAAGTCATTTGGCATTTATTTTAAGCCTGAAGAGATGCTGGAAAACCTTCCATGTTCATTTTACCCTAGGCTGAGTGTGGATGTGGTGTCCGCTTCCTGTCATTATCTCCCCTCTTTCCATCCCATATGTACTTTTCTGGCTTCCTTCCTTCCTCTCTTTGCAGATTGGGCCTCCAATCAGGGAGAGCAATCTGCAACATTACACCCACAGACTGATGCCTCTGTCTCTCTCTTGTGGATATGGAGTCAGAAATAGATAGTGCTCATTGAAACAAACTCCCTCCGGCGTTGTGACTCACCTGTCCATCATGATAAACAGAAAAAAAGCTTTAAAACTCCACAAACATGCCCTTGTTATTGCCTTTTACCTCCCGTTATCACTACAGATCCTGCTCTGGCCTTCTATAATGTGTTAAAGTTTAAAGGACAGAGTCACATCAAATTAACTGCATCCATATATATACTATTGTTCAGGAGTTTTTAATGATTTGGTGGAGTAAATATAATTAAAGGATCCATGTGTGTGATTTAGTGGCATCTAGCGGTAGTAAGTTGTTGATTGTAACTTCCTTGCCTCACCCTCTCCTTCCTGGCATGAAAGAGAAACTTTCAGGGATTAGGGAAAAGCTCTTTTGTCAGCCAGTGTTCAGTTTGTCTGGGAAGAGAAGGTTTTCAGTCCCGGTGCAGGGACATGATGACAGTGTCGTGCCAGAACTGGAGCTGGGCAAGCAGACAATGTAACCAGGCTCTGGGCGCCTTTATAATTACTTAATGATGTGGAGCACAGACACCAGGATGGCTGAGTGGTTAAGGCGTTGGACTTAAGATCCAATGGGCAAATGCCCACGTGGGTTCGAACCCCACTCCTGGTAGATAAATGTTTGTCCACAAACTGTTCAATGTTGCTTTCCCGTAGCAGTTGTATAGCTCTATTTCTGGGGTGGCTCTGGCTCAGGAGGTAGAGCGAGTCTTCCCCCAATCAGCTGATCGGTGCCTCGATCCCCGGCTCCTCCAGTCTGCATGTTGTAGTCTCTTTGGGCAGGATACTGAACCCCAAGTTGCTTTGGATGAAAAGTGTCAGCTAAATATAAAAAAAAAAAGACTGAAGAGGACGTTGACAGAGGGAGGGAAGGAGTGAGCAAGAAGCCGCCAGACAAGAGAGTAAATCTGAGACCGACTTTCAGTGCTTGGTGAAATAAAAAGACAGACGGCGAGCTGAAAAAAGAAAGCAATATTAGCTGGCAGACGCAGCGGAGTGTCTTGTGTTGTTGACTCACTAGTTTTTGATCATAAGTACTGTAATCAGAGCAGAGTACACGTGTAGAGCTGTCCATATTTACCACAGTGGGATTACACTCTGAAACTGCACCAATACCAATTTCTATGATATATGAGGACACGTACAGCACTACAGGAACAACACACGAAGAATACCAAGTTCAAAGTAGTTCAGAGTCTCTGCTTTGTCTAACCTTAGATCTGCTGTTATCCTCCCATAACGATGAGCAGGCCCTTATACTCTCTTTGAAAGTTATCAAAAGATCTCCCTATAGAAACTCATGAACAACAGCTGTTTATACCGGACATAACTTGGCTTGTAACGAGTCACAGCTGCGAGATAAAACAAGTTGTAAACTACAGTCATATTTCTCGCAGAAAGCCACACAGAGTAATGCAAAGTATAGTTAAAAGTGTAACAGAGTGATGGATAAATATAGAGATATATATATTAGATGTATATTTGCCAGGTGGCCAAAAAACAAAACAAAGTTAGTGCTAATGTTGCTCCTTCTGCTGCACACTGCAGTTCAGCTCTTTCTCTAACAAATCATTATCTGTACCTGCCTGTCCTCCACACCATAACACAGTTTTAATATCAAGTAGAGAGGAATTCCCTTTTTATTATGAACCAGCATAAAAACTGACATCAGTGTAGATGAAAGCGCTGCAGCGTTTTTTGCTCAGGTGTACATCTTTCACATGATACTTCAGGGTTTGTCTTTGTTAGTGGAAAGCTTCAGCAAATTCAATTTAATTACTGGCTCTCCCAACAATTAGAGGATTGTTTCCCACGTCTCTAATACTGAGGAGATCGTTCAAAGGGAAACACAACGGATACTGTGATGTTTTACTGTTGCTACATTTACATTTTGTCATGCTGTCTCTTCTCCGGCTGAAACAATCACACTAACCGCTCCCGTCGCGTTTGCCAAATGGAATCAAAAGTGAAAACTTGCGTTTTCTAAATGCCACAGAGCTGAATGGCTCATGAGAGAACAATAAAACAGATTTCATATGCAAATAAAAACAGACACATGGTGCTAATGGAAATTAACAACTACACGAGGGTCATTTGTGTCTGGTCTCATCTCAAATGTAGAAAACTCTGCTGCGAGTGTACCATCCTCCTCTGTGGGGATTTTTTTCTGTGTGAAAATGAAGTCAGGAAAATGCAAGAAACACATCAGAGAGTGAAAACTGGCCTTTCTGGAAACACAAACCAGGACGAACATGGTCCGATTTGGACAGTCTGGGGGACAAATAAATCACAACTTCTCCTGCAGCGTCTCCTCTCTGCCTGACCTGCGTTGACGCGGGTCAATGGACGAGATTGTTTTGTGGTCACAGGGAGAAGAAACTAAAAACAAGAGTTTGGAAACTTGTGGAGAAGCTCTGAGGCTCACTGTCAGAGACACTAATTGGTTTTGCTGCCTGAGGTGGAAAACAGAGCGACCGCTCTGCTGGATCCACGGCTGGAGCTGCAGGTGATTGACAGCTGAGGGGTAAACGACTGATGCTGGAGGCCAGGCGGAGGGCGGTGAACTGCTGGAAAAAGGTTTATTTGGTGACCAGGAAGGTGCAGGAGTGTGAGGCCATGGGTGCAGGTGAGGTGAGGGTTGGGATCAGGAGCTGGAGATGGGCCAGAGGACTGATGTGAACTCAAGTTCAAGTTAAACTTCACATTTAATTTCAGAACATATAAACATAACTCCCTGTTATAAGTTTTCACTAAATTCATCACATCGGACAGATACAAAAACACCAGGATGGCCGAGTGGTTAAGGCGTTGGACTTAAGATCCAATGGGCAAATGCCCACGTGGGTTCAAACCCCACTCCTGGTAGACAAATGTTTGTCCACCAACTCTTGAATGTTGCTTTCTGCCAGGTAGTAGCAGTCGTCTTAAAATTAATCAAATCAAATCCCGTTATCATTACAGATCCTGCTCTGGCCTTCTATAATGTGTTAAAGTTTAAAGGACAGAGTCACATCAAATTAACTGCATCCATATATATATTATTGTTCAGGAGTTTTTAATGATTGCAAGTGCAGTAATTATAATTAAAGGATCCATGTGTGTGATTTAGTGGCATCTAGCAGTAGTAAGTTGTTGATTGTAACTTCCTTGCCTCGCCCTCTCCTTCCTGGCATGAAAGAGAAACTTTCAGGGATTAGGGAAAAGCTCTTTTGTCAGCCAGTGTTCAGTTTGTCTGGGAAGAGAAGGTTTTCAGTCCTGGTGCAGGGACATGACGACAGTGTCGTGCCAGAACTGGAGCTGGGCAAGCAGACAATGTAACCAGGATGGCCGAGTGGTTAAGGCGTTGGACTTAAGATCCAATGGGCAAATGCCCACGTGGGTTCAAACCCCACTCCTGGTAGACAAATGTTTGTCCACGAACTGTTGAATGTTGCTTTCTGCCAGGGAGTAGCAGTTGTCTTAAAATTAATCAAATCAAACCTCTTCAAACCAGAACAAATGTGGTAATTGCACTTAAAAAGGAGCCTTTCACTTCACTACATTTCCCAGGAATCTCTTGAGTCACTCAAAAATAGTAAACCTTTTATTTATATTTGTAGGTTAGCTGAAAGAAATGAGAGTTTTGAGACATTAACAAAAGGAGCATCAAATAAAAGTGTCGTAAAACTGAAGATGAAACGATGAAATCATGTCTGGAAATATGGGAGAAGGGCAATAAAGCTATAGGGATGTAATAATAATAATAATAATACAACTTTATTCATATTGAACTTTTCAAAACAGCAGCTCTGAAATACTTCACACTTAGAAAATGGAAACAATCACAACAGGGAAACAATGCATAATAGTAGCCAAAGATGAAAAGTAGTACACGAAAACTTAGACGAAAGAATAAGAAAGAAAGAAATGAAAACCGACAGGGAGAAGGTCCACTCTCTCTGTAAGGTAGCAAAAACACAACAAATCTTATTTTCAGGTGATTTTACACTAATGGAAAACATATTATAATATCATATTTCATTCCTGCCAGAAAGTACAGCTAAATCTTACACACTGGACCTTTAAGGACAAATACTGGAATGATTTATTTTGGTGTCAACAACACATGAAGCCATAATGTTTCACACTCCGGCACAGCAGGTGGCAGCATGCAAATTTACATCTATGTGTAGCCTGCAAAGAAGAAGAAGCAGAAGAAAGCTACAAGCTGCAGGTACAGAGCTTCTCACTTCACTCTGATTATATTGATCTGTGTGACGGGACTGCTGCATGTTTTAAGAAAGCATGTGCACAGGTTGCAAAGTGAGAAGGTGTTAAATCCAGAAGGAAAACTTTGTGGCCACAAACATTTTTCAGCAGAGAGCACCGGGTTATTTTTCTTCATGTTTCTTGACGGGTAAAGAAAACTCTTTCTCTGAAAGTCACAAAGCCAGGTCAGCGTCTCTCCTCTGGGACGGTTTAACCCTGAGTTTGAGCTTTAACAAATGTCCTGATGGCAGCTCTATCTTCATCCTCCATTTTGGGGTTTTTGCAAAAGCTTTTTTTTCTCCGCCGTGATTCATTTGGCAGCTGCAGCTCGTCTGAGGTCACTTTCCATCACGTTTGGATGAGAGGAGCTTCCTTTCAATGTCTGTTTACTCCACGGAGGTGTCTGAACTCCTGAAAGGTTGTCAGGTCTTTCAGGACTTTTCTTTTTCAATTTCTTTACTGCTCTAGGAAAGGTCAGAGGATCCCAAAACAGAGCTGACTTCATGAGAGGAAGATTTTCTGTGCTTTTACTTTGAAACTCCGTGTCAGGTTGCATCTTTGGAAAGTTTTGCTAAAATCGTAAAAAGCTCAAATCATTGTTCAGTTGGGAAGCAGGACGTGTCAGCGCTGCTTAGTGAACTGAATATTACTGTATCTGTCTCTCTTCCTCTCTCGCCTCCTCTCACCTCAGGCTGTGTTGTAATATTCAGCTCACTGTACTGAAATCCAAACTCTGCCTCGAGTCACAGGACAGGATAACACAGTGATTACTTCAATAATTCAACACTCCACTAGTTGAAACAAGGCTGAAGTATTTAATTCAAAATCAGTTTTTTTCCTTCTAGGTACGAGACAGATGGCAAGTCCTGCAAATCATTCGAATTATAGATCCAACCTCAGAGTTACACGGCGACAAATATTGAAATATTTGATTCATTAATTCTAAAATAAAACCCTGACAGTGTTCGCTGGAGGCAGGGATCTACTTTCTACACAGGACCGAGCTGAGTAAACGAGTTATCGTCGTTCTGCTGGAGATCGTAGGAGGAATGAAGGAGGAAGGAAGTGAAGTATAAAGAGGAAAATTACACAGCTCGGAAAGTATTTGATAGACTGAGAGAAAAGATGTTTGGATCTCGATTTGCTAAAGCATCAACAATAACACTATTTTTAGGTGTTAAATCTGCTGATCGGAGAGTTGCCCTATCACTACAACAGCTTATCAAAACTGCTTTTTAGGGAGACTTGGACATTAGAACAAAGAATAAAACAGTGCAGTGTGCAGATCAGGCGTCTGGATTTCAGTTTAAAAGCTATCATAACACTGCAGGCTGCACCTGAATGCAGAAAGTTTGGCTGCAAAATGCATCCCACCCATCAAAGAGTTCTCATAGTGCAGTAAAACGATCCATGTTAGCATCTTACTATTTAATCTGATGTTTTGGAGTTAATATTCATGCTGCATTAACTCGTATGTTACTTTTTTCTGCTGTAGATGTTTAAAGTTCAGCTTGTTTTAACGACTTTATAAACTGCTGCCTAGTTTAATCTACAGATGCATTGCTGCTCTATAAGATCTGTGGTCTAAGATCACGTCTGTTGCTTTGTGAGAATCACATTTCTCTAAAAAGTTGTGGCTGTTCTTTTCAGTTAATCCAGCAGGGTTTTTAAATATTTATTTAGTTGAGGTGTTAATCCAGCAGGGTTTTTAAATATTTATTTAGTTGAGGTATGTAGGAACATTTTCGTAATCCATAAATCAGCGGTGCCAAAACTGAAACTTAATGGTGGACCACAGGCCAAAAGCAAACAGCTATTGTTGTGTTAATAAATGAAGATCTTTTTATATTTAAAGAGCATTTTTACCTCACAAAACATAAACCAACATGAACAGCAATTCATACTGTAATTTAATTAATAATTTAACCTCCATGGCGGGTCAAAGTAAGTAAGTTCCTCGAACGTACATTCAAGTATGAACCAGAGTAAATGTGCTTAGTTACATTACAAAGTCAGTGGTGAGGTCGACCTAAACGTTCGTTGTCATGTGACACTGTACTTGAATTTTGTCCCTCATGCTGTCAGTACAAAACATTTGCAGAAGCTTGTGGCAGCTTTTTGATCAAACAGAAGTTGTATTTGAGTCTCAGTCCTCCAAATCCTGCATGTTTTAGTCTGACACACGCATATTCCTTCCACTGTGGCGTGATTTTAAGGATTTTGTTTGTGGTCCAGCCAAACTCATTATGCAGTTAGCACAGTTGGGTCGTCATCACCTTTCCTCCCAGGTGAAAACCATGTTGACGATTTAAAGGCTCCCCGTGGTGGCAGGAGTTACTCACCTGAGATATTAAAACTTTCAGATAATCTCTGCACCACTAGACCAAAGCTCAATCTGCAAAAATAAACCCTCTCTTTAATGAGCTTTTTATAAATTTACCCCCTGTGGTGGGGGAAGTTTGATGCTCCCAACAGAGCTCTGAGACGACCCGCTGGTCCCTGAAGTATTTTTATGACGTTTCCTTTTAATGACGCCTTCAATGTCTCATTGACAACTCTAAATGTTTATGTTCTGGTCATTAGCTTAACTATTTTTTTTACTTTTTTAAGTCATTTTCCTGCGTCACTTTTAGTGTTGAAAACTCTTTTCGCCCACCTCTCCAAACTACGATACCCATGAGCCTCAGCTATGGAGAAGCCAGTCATGGAAGTTACTTTATGTTACCGTTCACACGTCTTTCCATAATCAATCTTTGATGATGATTCATCCTCAGCTTTTGTACCACACTTCTTCTGTAATCTTTATTTAAACTGGATGTGCTTGGTCTCTTTAAATGTGTTTGAAGCCCTTTGTGACATTAAGAAATTAGTTTTTCCAAATTCAAACACATCATTGAAATTGAGGGGGAAAAAAGCGTAAATTCGTCGTAACAGAATCGGCTTTTGAATGACGCAGATGATCATCTAAGGTCTGGAGGTATTTCAACTGGCAGTCAGAATAAGCTGAAACACTAAATGTCTGCAGAAACAAATCTTTTTTTTTTATGCATCATATATGATTAATTCATATATCTGTACTTTCCCTAAATTCAAAATGTCATTGTGCATCTGCCCCAGCAGTGATTTTTAGCTTTTCTTTGTTGTTCACTTCTTGCACTTTTCTGCTTTCACTGCCTTTTATTCTTTTGTTTTGTTTTAATCCCATCTCTCTCTCTCTCTCTCTGCATATCGAGGCCTTTGACTCTCCAGGTTTCTTCAATTTAAGCATTAAACCGTACGGTAGGGTGGTCTGATATCCCGCAGTAAATATTCATTAATTATTCCGTCAGAAGCAGCTTTCTGTTGCACAAAAACACCCTTTGATTCATCCAGCTTTTTATTACAGGTCAGTCTTAGTTCCCTTGTTTAATCCCTCCTTCTGCAAAATACAACTGACATCCCCTTTTTTTTTTTGTTTACTCTTGAGCTCAGTTTTTCCACCCTTGTGTTTGTCTCTGATAACATTTACAGGGAAATAAGCAGTTTGCTGCAAAGCATGCTGATTGAATTCACATTTTAAGATGCTTCAAATCATCTTAAAGCATGAAACCTTCCACACACTCACCTCCTATATTCACATCCCCGGTTCAAGGGTATTTGTAAAAATGGTTTGTCAAGGACAATCCTATGACTGTGTCCAAGCAGATGAACCTCTGCAAACATTTTCACTGTTCTGTGATGTAGAAATACTTTCACTCGAGCAATATCACACAATATGGACTGCTGTTGTGATTATCTTAAATTACCGAATGGCAGCTGTGCCGGTATTCAGAATAACAGCACGACCTTGAGTGTGATATTGCTTTTATTCCACAGATCAAGCATGATTTATTAGTTAACAGTAAATTGGGACAAAAGAACAACACAAATATTTCCGTGACTCGGCCCGACGACACACAAACATTTTCCTGAACACTAGCCTGCAAGCTGCTTTGTAACCTGTACGTAAGAGTCTTTTGATGGTCGCTTTTTCTTGTCTTGACCTTCTGATCGGACCAAACATGTTACATGTTATCAGAAGGTAGGTGAGCTCTCTTCAGCATCGAACAGGAAGCAGTTTTTTTAAACAGTTCGCCTCAAGGCCAACTCACACCGGACGCGGAACGGAAGCGGATCAGAAGTGGCTCTCCGCGCCATGGCGCGAGCTTTCCGCAGGATTTCTATTTCTTCCGCGAGCCGCGGCTAAACCTCGTAAATTTCAACAGAGCACTGCGCACCAGACAGGAAACCGGGCCTTAAATCAACGTAATAAACTTCCGCCCCCTTTCAAAATAAAACACAATACTCAGTTCATGTAGCTTTTTACAACTTCACATCAACGTTACGTCATGACCGGTGGCACCAGGTGATCAAAGATCGATCAAAGGGTCTCAACGAGAGACTAATTGTTGACGTGGAACAACACACAATCATTTATGACACAACAGATGCTTTTAATAATCTCCTCCACGTCAGAGAAGCAAAGTCAGCTGTTTGTTGTTGTTGTTTTCTTTATACACTGTTTATCGCGGGGTCTCGGGTATGTCCAGGATTCTCGCGTGATCTCGTGATCTCGCGTGAATACGGCCGGCTCGCTCCGCTGCCGTTCCGCGGCTGATCCGCGTCCGGTGTGAGTTGACGCCGGGCAAAGTACCGTTACGCTTCCGTTCCGCGTTCGGTGTGAGTCCCATGTCAGTCATATGGTCGTCTCCCACTGAAATAACGCTGGTAGTGACCTTTCTTAAGTTGTTGAGGCAACAAAATCCAAAATGAAAAGGTTGTGCAGAAATACAGGTTGTCTTTATGGGATATGTATTGATGCTGAATTGATGTGTTTTTACGGACACGTAATTGTTTGGGAGTTTGGTGTCATATTTTCCCCGAACATTGCAGGGAGCTTTAGTTTTATTCAAGCTGCTAATATATTTTGTCAACACTAGGTAAATGTTAAGGTGTGATAAGGTTGTCTGACATTGATTGCAGTTCGTTATTGGTTGTGTATTGATTACCGACGGTGGCTGATCAGGTTTATTCTCAGCTTAATCGTGTTCAGTTTCTAAATATGTTCATCTTTATGGTGCAAAGCGCTCGTGAAACGCCTCTTGTCCCATAAAATTACTACTTCAGAGTTGTATCATTTGAACAAAGATGAACCATCGCGGGTAAAGTCTCCGTGGCCTCTGTGTCATTTCATCTTCGTACACCATTTCTTCCACTTTCTCTTTCATCCGACGCCCCTCGAGAGAAGGCCGCCATCATCTTGACGATTGTGATACTGGATAAAGTACTTTGCTTTTTGTGTGTGTGTGTGTGTGTGTGTGTGTTGGGTTGGGTTGGGTTCAAGGCAATCTGCTGCTGCTTTTTACTGTCCTGCTGCAATTGTTGCAAAATTGATTTTCGTCTCTGCTACAATGCAAAGGCAGGCGAGCAGGCACAGACAAGTTGAATAGCTTCACACAAAAGGCAAGACAGGCACCCAGATCTCATCTCATCCATAAAAGAAAGGGCCATTACATGGAGAATGTATGGGAGAGGAGACGCGGCAGAACGGACCGGCGTCCTAACGTTGGCTGAGAGGAGCTCGCTGCTGCAGCTCAGGGATTATTCAGAGAGATGGATGGAAATAAACAGGTTTAATATAGACTGAGCTGTCAGACAATGATCCATATATACAGTAAATGAAATGCCTGGAGGCCTGAGAGTTTCTGATAAAGGGTAATAACATACGTATATACTCACATTCGCACACACGTACTGAAACATATTCCCAAACTGGCATGAGTAATCTATCACGGGCTCAGGGGAAGGCTGTGTGTTGATATGGCTACTCGAAAATCTGCCCATTTGAATAGAGACTGTGCCGAGAATCCCTACGCAGTATATTTATGCAGCAGAGCCTATAGACTGAGCTGTGCCTCCCTCTTCCTCCTCCACCTCCAGGATGATTCCCAGTGCACAGCTTCGGATAATCTCGAGCTGCAGAGATAAACTGCGTCCTCGTGGTTCTTATCCCGGGTGGTCGAGGCACGTCAGCAGGTCGTGAGGTTGTTTATAGAATATGAATGAATTTTGTTTTTCCATTTTTTTCCATGACGTTTAATCAGGTGAATGGTGTCTCTGTCTGTTCTCACACTATGTAACTTTGTGTTTCGGGTACGTAACTCTTTTACGGCACTAAGTCGCACACCACCAACTATTTCACTGATTTTGGTGAAACTGAAATGAAATTCTGGTTCAGTAAAGTAAATTTCTGTGGAATGTAGCTGTTGTTAACTAATGTCAGTTCAGTTTGTCAGCCACAGGAAAAGGAGGTTTTTCCTGGAGCGTTGGTAGAGCTGGTGTCGTGCTAGAACTGGAGCTCGGCAAGTAGGCTCAGCAGCTTGTATGGACATAACGACAGAGTAGAAAAAGACAGAAGAGACGTAATTCAGTGTTTTATTATTATACATGATTTTGGATTTTTGCTGCTGCTGTAGATGTTTTGGTTGAGCTCCTTTTAAACTACTTCATAGACTGTTGGCTAGTTTAATATACAGAAATGCATCACAGCCTTCATCATATGTTTGTCGCTGTTGCTGTGAGAAACGCATATCTCTAAAAAGTTCTCAGCTTTGTAAACACATGAAGGAAATTCTTCATCCTTCAGTTTATCAGACATATTCAAATTTACAACCAAAGGAGATATGTGCTTTACACTAGGCAAGGAGAGGAACAGTAATCTGAGAAGTAACTAAAGCTGTAATGGAGTAAAAAGGTACAATGTTTTGTAGGTTTTGGAAATCCATGAGGATGTTTCACCTCTCATTGTCTTCATGCTCCAGATTAAACTCTTCTCAAAGGAACATTTGTTTTTAAGTACAGTACCTGAGATAAATTGTAACTCTTCTTCTGAATGCTTAGTCTACTTATACTTCCAACATTTCTCCTGTCAGTGTTTGTTTATGTTTGCTGCAACACCAGCACTGCTGCAAATATTATGAGCTTCTCTGCATGACAGCATCAGCTAAAAGCCTGAAATGTAGATGGAGAGATTGTGTCTGCATCATGATGGACGAGGCGACTCGAGAGAGAGAGACGGGCGAAGACAAACACAGACAGATATAGACGGAGGCAGACCGAGCGAGCCGGAGTCGTGGTGGATGGGGGAGAAAAGCTGAACTCAGCGCTGCCACAGAGGGGCTCGTGACAGACAGACTGTTTCTCCATGCTCGGCTGCTTTAATGACAGGCGGCAGGACAAACAAATCACCGGGACAAACCTCAGCGGGCGTCTGCCCTCACACACACACACACACACACACTAACACTGCTCCCTGCTGGAAAATCTATAACTCTGCCGGGGTCCTTGAGTAGGAATAAAACTGCACACATGTAAAAAGTGGAGGGTTTGTCTGCTTCTGCAGGGAGGTTAGAGTTTCAACACGTCTTTATGTCCGCCCAGTCCATACACTCTTCATGTGTCTCTCTCATGTGTCTCTCTCTCTCTCTCAGGGATAAATCTCAGCTTTTATGTTTTTTTGCAGTGGTCCCCAACCTTTTCTGCACCATGGACCGGTCTCATGTAGGACAATATTTTCACGGACCGCCCTTCAATGTGTGGGGGGTAAATACAACGAAATAAAATGATGCGACCGGCATAAAAACAAATATAAAGTGCATAAAAATACAACTCACCATTATGCTTAATTAGTGGAAGCCCTGAGCTTGTTTCTCCACAATGAACCGGTCCCATCTAGGAGTAATGGGAGACAATGACACCCGAAGTGTGTTCCTTATGTCCAGTCTATTCCGTAATTTAGTTTTGGTCGCTGAAGAAGCTTTCCAAAGATGTTTTTAAAAAAAATTTTGCAAGCTTTGAGGGCTTAACAACGTATCACGTTTCCGAGAGGAGCGTCTTGACCTGTCTTAACCTGTGTCAAGAGGCAAAGACGGATGTAATTGGGAAAGAATCCGGCCATTTTTCAAAATAAAACATATATATATTTATGTGCGGCCTGGTACTAAATGACCCACGGACCGGTACCGGTCTGCGGCCCGGTGGTTGGGGAATGCTGGTTTATTGGACCACGACAGCAAATCAAAATGAATCCACGCAGCTTGACATGCTTCATGAAAACCTGCTCATTATCTCTGAGTGCGGTTTTGTTAACTAACGTCTGTTTTTTATCAGAGAAGGTGGTGAAGAAGAAGATAATATAATGTTACAGAGGCTTTAAACCAGGGTTGGCAACAGATAACTATTATTTCATAACAGCATACTGAAAGGAAACCTCACACCTGTTTTATAGCACGGTGATGCACTATGAGTTTTTATTGTTATTGCAAGTACATCTGTAACAAACAAAACATCAAGGTTATGTAATTACTGCGGCCAAAGATCGAACTCACAGCTGTTTGTTCTCTAAACAAGGAATGAAAAGTTTTGAATTGCTTATTTTTTATTGCCGGAGTCAAAAAACATCCAAAGAAAACAGAACGAGTGTTGTTCTTTTTATTGCTTCATTTCCACGACAGAAGTTATGTCATAGCTCGGTTTTTGTTATGATTACCGTTACAGCTTTATTGGACTTAATTGGACCACAAACTGTGATAAGTCACTCCAAACTGAGGAGAAAGTTGTTGCTCCGTCGGCTCATAAAGTGAGTTTAGAGTTCAGGTTGAAACAAAAGCGACATTTATTTACAGAAACATTCAAATATGTTCTGTAATGTGAGTTGCCGTGTACTTTGCTGTAGCTGCTCGAGGCTTTAACTAATACATATTTTATTTACAGTATGTAATGTACTTGGTTCCCAGTTTGGGATCAAGCTTCTCTCAAAGGTTCACAAGATGTTGAGATGTTCAAGAAGCAAATCGTTGTTCTTTTTTTTGGGACTTTTTGGATCTGAAACATGATGAGGAGCCTCAGACAGACGCTGCTTTTTGTAATGGAGCATTTTATAAGTTTATCATATGTTCGAAACATTGTAATCTTATTCCTGTTTATAGTTTTCAGATAGACGGAGGCAACAGAGATGAACAACAAAGCCACAACAACTTCAAATCTGAAGACTGATGATGATGTCGAGGCGATGGTGAGTTCATGTTTTAATGTTTCTGATCGTTCACTCACCATATGAAGATGTTTAAACACGGTTTGGTTGGTTAATTGATGATTAAATGATTATTTCTTCCAATTCATTTCATAGAAAATGAAGAATTAACATCTCGAAGAAAACCAATTTGTTTTTGCGGCGTTCGTTAGCATCAGTGTTGTTGATCAGCTGCCAGGAAGGTTGCATGTTGATTGACAGGTGTGATGGACTTGTGAACATCGCAGCTAATTTTGACAAATAGCTCCATGTGTAGCATCACAGATCGCAGCGGCATGAAATGAGCTTTAATTACTGCCAGTTATTGCAGCTCTGACGATGTTTGTGCTTTGTTTTGCTCCAGCAGACTCGTTCGGCTTGTAGACGAGCCGAATGTGATGATGTTGAAGGTGAACATCTCGAAACATTTGTGCACGACGTGTGCAAGTGCATCAGTTATTTAAAGCTTCTCCTGAACATGATTAACCTCCTGGTTTGTCTGTCTTTATATTCAGATTTAATTTCAGCAAAGACTCATAATTACCAGTTTCAGATGTCTGATGTGAGTTAAGAGCTCTAGTATTTGTTTTGTTTGTTGTGCTTATTCTATAATGGACACCCACATGTTTTCAAATTCCACAGGCTTGTGGGTGAAACTCACTTTAATCAGAAGTGACAGAGGAAACTAAATCAAAATAAATTTTATTTTCAGAGTGGCAATAATGATGTTTTGCTGCCGGGTAGAACATAAACCTAAAACTAAACAGATATGAAGCTTATGATGGGTTAAAAACACGTTTCACAAAACTCAACAACAGAAGTGATGACAAACGTGATGTTTCAAAATGTTGTTACAATGTTTTTTAAATTTTGTCACGTTTTCGGAAAACATGAAAATTTTCAGAAAACATGACAACATTTTAGAAAATGTGACAACGTTTTAGAAAACACGACAACATTTTAGAAAACGTGACAACATTTTAGAAAACGTGACAATATTTCAGAAAACACGACAACATTTTAGAAAACGTGACAATATTTCAGAAAACACGACAACAGTTGGCATCGTTTATGGTTTTCAGAAAACATGACAACATTTTGAAAACATGACAACATTTTGAAAACATGACAACATTTTAGAAAACACGACAACATTTCAGAAAACACGACAACATTTTAGAAAACATGACAACATTGCGGAAAGTGCGACATTTCACCAAATACAACAACATTTCAGAAAACACGACAACATTTCAGAAAACATGACAACATTTTAGAAAACACGACAACATTTCAGAAAACATGACAACATTGCGGAAAGTGCGACATTTCAACAAATACAACAATATTTTCAGAAAACATGATATTATTAAGTATTACTTATGAACATCAAAACTTCAAATGAACACTGGAAAACTGTAAAACATGGCACCTTTAACAGGAAGACTTCTGGAACGCAAAAGCTTTGCAACCATACTCCCCCCGGAACCCAAAGACTTTGGTCTCCCGTACGCTGCTGGCGGGTCATGGGAATAACGCCGCTGGATCGCTAGTTGTCACGTTTTCGAAAAACATGAAAATTTACGACAACATTTTAGAAAATGTGACAACATTTTGGAAAACATGACAACATTTTAGGAAACATGACAACATTTTAGGAAACACAGCAACATTTTGGAAAACACGACAACATTTCAGAAAACACGACAACATTTCAGAAAACACGACAACATTTCAGAAAACACGACAACATTTTAGAAAATGTGACAACATTTTGGAAAACGTGACAACATTTTAGGAAACGTGACAACATTTTAGAAAACGTGACAACATTTTAGAAAACGTGACAACATTTTAGAAAACATGACAACATTTTAGAAAACACGACAACATTTCGGAAAACACGACAACATTTCAGAAAACACGACAACATTTCAGAAAACACGACAACATTTTAGAAAACACGACAACATTTTGGAAAACACGACAACATTTTGGAAAACATGACAACATTTTAGGAAACATGACAACATTTTAGAAAACACAACAACATTTTGGAAAACACGACAACATTTCAGAAAACACGACATTTCAGAAAACACGACAACATTTTAGAAAACACGACAACATTTTAGAAAACACGACGACATTTTAGAAAACACGACAACATTTCAGAAAACACGACAACATTTTAGGAAACATGACAACATTTTAGAAAACACGACAACATTTTAGGAAACATGACAACATTTTAGGAAACATGACAACATTTTAGGAAACACGACAACATTTTAGAAAACACGACAACATTCCAGAAAACATGACAACATTTCAGAAAACACGACAACATTTCAGAAAACATGACAACATTTCAGAAAACATGACAACATTTTAGAAAACATGACAACATTGCGGAAAGTGTGACATTTCACCAAATACAACAATATTTCAGAAAACATGATATTATTAAGCATTTCAACATTTTGTGTTTTGACCCTCAGGGCGGCCATAAATACTGATTCAGCATTCAACATACTGACTGTCTCTGTTTGCTCTGTCACCTGAATTTACCAACTGAATAAGACACAACAAAAACTTTGATATTTGGTTTAATCAGGTGTTTAACACAAGGTGGTATCAGATCGGTGCATACGTGTACTCACTGACACCTGATCCCACATTTTAGACCCTATCGGAGGCATTTCAGATCCCTGTATCAGTAACAGCTCTGTTTTCCAGCATAGGGGAGAGTTTCTGTTTGACTGTCTGACAGACGCCTCTGTTGAAGCATCCTGATGGCTTTAGACTGAGAACCACAGTGAGTTAAATCGTTCTGGTCAAACCTGCAGTCGGCAGCTCACTGTGCTGTCTGCAGTTTCTATATATTCCCATTTTGAATTCAGATTCTGTAGCTTTCTGTGGACAAAGCCATCAGTGAAATGCTGCATTATGAATATTCATATATTCATTCAATAACTGTAGAAAGTCTCCAATTTGCACAAAAACCAGCCCTGCTGCATATTTATGCATTTTATTATGCTGTAGTTTGCTTTGGGTAAAAGCAGCAGTAAAAAGCTCCATTATGAATCTCATTTTCATTATCTGGACATTACAGTCAGAGAGTTTGCTCCTCTCCAAAAAACCTCTCTGTGCTCTTTCCAGTTACCTGAGGGAATACTTACACAGGTGAGAAAATAATACATCAGTCTTTTAGCGCTGATTCAAGCTGAAAGTGTTCAGATTGTACAGCGTTCAACAGAAAAGCTCTCCTGGCTCCGATACAACACTTTCAGTTATCTCTGCAGGCTGCTTCTCATTCTCACTCCTCCCTATCTCATCACCATTTTTTTTTCATGTAATTACACATAATTGCTTTTCTGCACCAGAAATCATTCATGCGGATAATCTCTCATTTGTCTCGGTGAGAAAAATGAATGTTATATTACGTAGATTTACACTTTAATGGAGCTTGGTGTGCTTTACGGCACACACGTGCCACATTCAGGCTGGTGTGTGTGTACTTCTGCAAAGTGTTTTTTAAATGATTCAGGAATAATCACACTTCCAATAAATCATAATTTGAAGCAACTAGAGTGAGAACACAAAGTGAAAAATATTGTGTATATATCGCAGGGATCCTGGAAAGAATTTCAAAAATACTTTATACATTTACAGACTTAATTAGTCTACACCCAAATGCAGATGCTCACAACTACATAGTAAGTATTAGAGCTACATTACATAGCTTCCTCCATCAGGCGTCCTCTTCCATCTCTTCTCCGTAGAAGCTGCTTGTCCGGCTCAGGTTCTGGCACGACACCGGCTCTGCTTCCTATCAGCAGCAGTTTACTTCACTGTCCATCAGGAAACTCCATAAATCACAAGCAGTTGAGGTGGAAAATGTAGTCTTCTGTTTAATTTTACATGCTGTAGCGTGTCGTGTGATCATGATTGACAGGTCGCCTAATAAGAGCAGAAAGCTTTAGCTGAATCTTACATTGAGGGGAGCTCGCTAATGAAAGAGGCAGAAAAAGAAAGCAGAGTGTTGTGGAAATGTACTCTAACATTGTTCTTTTTTTTCTCCGTCTCTTTACTGGAAACATCAACAGTTTTGATGTTATTGAAACGTTAAGTGGAGCTGAAGAGGCACTTCAATGTTTGCAGGACTGAATGTGAAACGTCTGACAGACTTCGAGAGGTCAAGTGGTGCTTATGTGCTGCTGTGTTCATATTTTCTAACTGTGGGAAAAACTCTAATGTAGTTCTGCAGCGGTTTATGCCTTTCTTTCCTTGTAAATAAGAAATCAACATAAAATAATTAAGACGCTGCAAAAAAAAACCTCCTGTATTATCAGCACTTTGTCCTGTAATCTGTTTTTATAGCTTTCTATGGACTTTTTACTGTTTTTATAGTTTTCATATTGTTATTTCCTGTTTTATCTTTTTTATGTTTGCACTGTGCAGCACCTTGTAACTCTGGTTTTTAAAAGGTGCTTCATGAATAATGTTTATTTACTTAATAAGTGTTTAGTATACTGTTGCCATGGTCATCATTTGATCTTTTTTTTGTACTTGTCCAAAGCTCAAGGTGACACCTTGAAATGTCTTTTTGTTTTTTTCCAAGAATCTTAAATCTAAAGTAATCAGATTACTATCAAAGAAAACTCAGAAAACTTGTGATTCCTTTCATTTAAAAGGCTTGATGCAGCATCGTCTTTGATTTAAACAATTAGATAAATGTAAATCGATTATGATATAGTTTCTGATTCATTTTCTGTACTTTAGTTGGTCGACTTTTTTGACTTTCACCTCAGAATTCTCAGAAAAAAGTGAGAATTTTGAGAAAGAAAGTCAGAATTTTCAAGAAAAAAGTCAGAATTCTTAGGAAAAAAAGTCAGAATCCACTGAAAAATATGGCAGAATTTCCAGAAATAAAATCTGAATTTTAAGTTTAAAAATCTGAATTTTGAGAAAGAAAGTCAGAATTTTCATGAAAAAAAGGGTCAGAATTCTAAGGAAAAAAGTCAGATTTTTCAGTAAAAAAGTCACAATTCTGATTAAAAAAAAGCAGAAGTCTCTGAAAAATATGTCAGAATTTCCTGAAATAAAGTCAGAATTTTGAGTTTAAAAATCAGGATTTTCAGAAAGAAAGTGAGAATTTTGAGAAAAAAGACTGAATTTTCATGAAAAAAGTTCAGAATTCTCAGGAAAAAAGGTAATAATTTTGAGAAAAAAGTCAGATTCTTCAGTAAAAAAGTCAGAATTCTCTGAAAAATATGGCAGAATTTCCAGAAATAAAATCAGAATCTTTAGTTTAAAAATCAAAATTTTGAGAAAAAAGTCAGAATTCTCAGAAAAAAAGCCATCCGCTGCATCAGTTCCATAATTACATATAATCACACTGAAGAACATCATGTCTGCTGTTATTGTTCCTGTATCAGTTTCAGTTTCAGATCAGAGTGTCACTGTTGTACTTCGTGTCCGTGTGGGCGCATTTATGCTGCGACGCTTCACTGTCCATCAGGAAACTCTGTAAATCACAGAGAGTTGAGGCGGAGCAGCCTTTTCTCCATTAAATATGATCCAGTTTCACCGAAATCAGTGAAATAGTTTTCAGTGTGGCATCAAAATGTCGGTTTAAAATGTTATTTTATGGTAGAAAAGTTACAAAATGTTGATTCAACTTTTTTCAGTTGCAGGTAAACAGAAAACTGTTTTTTTACCAGCCATAAAACGCCACCACACTCTACTTTACTAAAAATAATTACATAAAGTTTGACTCTGAACTTTTTGAACTTCATATTTTATCCAGGATATCCAATTTCCTTTCAGTATAAACCTCTGACCTGTTTCTCGTCCCGAGCATCGATCATCTTTGGATTTTCTTGGAGTAGAACAGGTCAAAAAAAGTCTGAATTCTCTGAAAAATATGGCAGAATTTCCAGAAATGAAATCAGAATTTTGAGAAGGTCAGAATTTCCATGAAAAAAGGTCAGAATTCTCAGAAAAAAGTCAGAATTTTGAGAAAGAAAGTCAGAATTTTCAAGAAAAAAGTCAGAATTCTTAGGAAAAAAAGTCAGAATCCACTGAAAAATATGGCAGAATTTCCAGAAATAAAATCAGAATTTTAAGTTTAAAAATCTGAATTTTGAGAAAGAAAGTGAGAATTTTCATTAAAAAAAAGGTCAGAATTCTCAGAAAAAAGTCAGAATTTTCAGAAAGAAAGTGAGAATTTTCATGAAAAAAAGGTCAGAATTCTCAGAAAAAAGTCAGAATTTTCAGTAAAAAAAGGTCAGAATTTTTAGAAAAAAGTCAGAATTTTCAAGAAAAAAGTCAGAATTCTTAGGAAAAAAAGTCAGAATCCACTGAAAAATATGGCAGAATTTCCAGAAATAAAATCAGAATTTTAAGTTTAAAAATCTGAATTTTGAGAAAGAAAGTGAGAATTTTCATGAAAAAAAAGTGAGATTTTTCAGTAAAAAAAAGTCAGAATTTTCTTTAAAAAAGGTCAGAATTCTCAAGAAAAAAGTCAGATTTTTCAGTCAAAAAAGTCATAATTCTGCTTTTAAAAAAGCCAGAATTCTCTGAAAAATATGTCAGAATTTCCAGAAAAAAAGTCAGAACTTTTAGAAAAAAAGTCAGAATTTTCTGAAAGAAAGTGAGAATTTTCATGAAAAAAAGGTGAGAATTTTTAGAAAAAAGTCAGAATTTTCAGAAAAAAAGTCAGAATTTTCTGAAAGAAAGTGAGAATTTTCATGAAAAAAGAGATTTTTCAGTAAATAAGTCAGAATTTTGAGAAAGTAAGTGAGAATTTTCATGAAAAAAAGGTCAGAATTCTCAGAAAAAAGTCAGAATTTTCAGTAAAAAAGTCAGAATTTTCAGTAAAAAGTCAGAATTCTGAGGGAAAAAAAGTCAGAATTCTCTGAAAAATATGGCAGAATTTCCAGAAATAAAATCAGAATTTTAAGTTTAAAAATCAGAATTTTGAGAAAGTGAGAATTTTGAGAAAAAAAGGTCAAAAATTCTCAGAAAAAATATATAATAATTACATATAATCACACTGAGGAACATCATGTCTGCTGTTATTGTTCCTGTATCAGTTTCAGTTTCAGATCAGAGTGTCACTCAGTAATTGTGTTGTACTTTGTGTCCGTGTGGGCGCATTTATGCTGCGACGCTTCACTGTCAATCAGGAAACTCTGTAAATCACAGAGTTAAGGCGGAGCAGCCTTTTCTTCATTAAATATGATCCAGTTTCACCAAAATCGGTGAAATAGTTTTCAGTGTGGCATCAAAATGTCGGTTTAAAATGTTATTTTATGGTAGAAAAGTTACAAAATGTTGATTCAACTTTTTTCAGTTGCAGGTAAACAGAAAACTGTTTTTTTACCAGCCATAAAACGCCACCACACTCTACTTTACTAAAAATAATTACATAAAGTTTTGACTCTGAACTTTTTGAACTTCATATTTTATCCAGGATATCCAATTTCCTTTCAGTATAAACCTCTGACCTGTTTCTCGTCCCGAGCATCGATCATCTTTGGATTTTCTTGGAGTAGAACAGGTCAAATCTTCTTTAGTGTTCACCAGACAGGATATATTTTTTTATATCAGCAGTATAAAAAAAGTCTCAGAGGATTTTTAGAAATATCCCCCTTCTTACACTTCCTGTGGGAAACAGGCCGACACAGACACAGCTATACTTTTCAAAGCAGCGAGACCTAAGAGCATGAAGTAAAATGAGTATATGAATATGGTAATAAAGGAATATAAGACTGTATATTTAAACCATGAGCATATAAATGGAAACTTCATAACTTTGAGTACATAAAAGTAAAAAAAAGAAAAGTACAATACTGACTGCATTAACTCCAAACTTATGAGAAAGTGAGATGAGCTGAATATTTGCGCATCTAACTTTTTAAAACACGATTTTAGGGATTTGATTAGACCTGATGAAATATTTTTACGAGACAGAAAAACAATGTAAGTACCTACTGCAAACCAATGCTCAATTTTTAACATCGAACATCATTCAACCTTTTCTGAATCCTTATTTACCAAAAATTAAGTATAAGAAAACATTTATTTATTTGAAAGAAACACATCACACAGAAACCAGAAACATTTATTCATAAATATGTGCTGTCATGTGAATTTAGTTTAATTTCATGTCAAACCAAACTTATCTGTTAGCTTTTTTTCTGTGTACGATCAGCGCTATTAGAAAAATCCCCAGTAGTAATTTGGCTATTGACATGAAGAGTATCTACAAGTCAGAAAATGGTAATTATGATAATAACTGCCATGTGACATGAACGCTGCATGTGCATCAGATGAAGGTTAAACAGCAAAAATCACTGCAGCGACGAAAAAATGAAAGCTGTAACAGTTTTTTATTTTTTCACATGTTGGTTCAGGAACAGAAAAAAAAAGAAAATGCACGTAGTGAGACTCATTAATATTCCCCCCAAGCAACAGGAAGCTTTAATCAGATGCACAGTTACCAGCTCATGGGGATTATAAAGAAAAACAGCATGTAAACAACAAAACTCTGTAAACAAAACACAGAAAAACTGAATTTCACAGCTTCATGACCCAAAGAATAAACACAAAACTCAGAAACTACTTTTTCTTTTTTTACCTCAAACACAGAAAAATATCTAACTATGAATATAAGTTCATCAGAAATCTGTTTGAAATGTTTCACAGCTTGTTCCCTTAAACTGAGTTCTCACCGGTCGTACCCAGTGAACCAACAGAGGACGACGCTAACAATGAGACATTCAGAGTTCCTGAATTAGATTTCCAAGAAGAGATCTGATTATGAAAGTTTACCTCCATCATTTCTGTCACTGTTGATGTAGATGTAGATTCAAACTGCAGCTTAGGCTTAGGGTAGAGGTAGAGTAGCAGTAATGCTCAGGTCCCAAATTTGACATCAAACGTCTGCTCAGATTTGTAATTAGAGCTGAAACAATCAGTCAGCTGAAAGTAAGAAGAACTAACTCCAACAATTTGGATAATCAACCTCCAAACAGTCTCTGATTTTCCACTGCGAGGATTTTTCTTTGACTTTTGGTACTTTTTTTTTTTTTATTTTCACTCGGGCTCCGCACAATAAAAAGGCTTTTTCCTCATTTTGACACGTTTTTAATAAAAAATTCAGCATTTTATTGCCAAATCAGTCAAGTTAGGCTTTTGTAGTTGAATAAAAAGTTAAAGAAACGTAGAAAATAACTGATTTAACGTCGATGGAGCTTCCAGTTATAAAAAGAAAAGCTGTTACGAGGTAGAGCTACACCAATAAAATCAGCTGATTAGTGCCAATTAATGCAACACTGAAGGTCAGAGACTCCTTTGAAATGTTTAGTTTATTTCTTTTTTTTAAAAAGGGATGAAGATGAAGATTGTTTTTATATAAATCGGCCGATTTATCATATGAATTCTTCTTAAACCTCCAAATATCTAACTGACCTTGGTAGGAAGCTCACAGTGAGAAATGCTGTGTGAACATGACAACAGAATAATGTTTGCTCTGCTTTAAGAACACAAATGAAGTGTGAGTTGAACAGTTTTCACACTTTTAGAGCAAAAAGACGACGAAACATAAAAAAAACTAAACGTGATGATACTAAAAGTTTGTCTTTTCAGAGGAGGAGGAGGAAAGGCACAAACATTACGCAGAATGTCGGGTTGTTTTTTGGGGGTTTCAGGTCCAAGATACAAATCGTTCTCCACGGACGTTGACCACTGATGGAAAACAAACAGAAAATCCTCATTAGTCATCACTAAAACATGGAACAATGTGCTGCTTATTACACAGTTTTATTATTTTGTTTTTATTGTAAACCATCTCCGAAAAGTAATACTCCCCGAGGCTGCAGTAAACAGTCCACCTCAGCAAATGTTTTTAAACCTCCCAAACATCATCTCACTTAGAAAATACTCTGCTGTGCAGATCCAAATTTAATGGGTCTTAAATGTAATAAAACCTCATAAAGTCGAGATGAAACTTACCCAGATTTAATCAGCTGTGATCGTCTTTTTGGACTTCTTTTTCTGGAAAAATCAGAAAAGCAAAACATGTAAAATAACTGTGGTAAAAGTTTCATAACGCAGATTATTGTGTCAGAGTTTCTCTTGACAAAACGAAAGAACTTGCTCACACACGGTCATAAATTAAATAATCTGACCTGCTTTTCTGCTGCAGGCTCCAGAAAATTAACGACAGTTTGCTACAGTTTTCCCCCGACTGGAGCGATCAGTTCAAGATAAGTAGAATTGAGTTTATTTTACAAACATCGCTGTGCACAGCGACAGTCGAGTTTCAGAGGAAGTTTACGTAGGTGCTAAAAAACAACAAACTTTCCAGGATAAAATATTTCCAGGTGTTTTCCATGACTGGAAAACTCATCTCTAGTTTTCCAGGATGGATGGGAACCATAGATGTAGAGACCAATTCATGAGACCAGAGTCGAGATCAAACAATACTTAGTAGCTAATATTTACCAAATGTCTTCGTGTGAGATCAAAAAGATTTGACAGTTTAGTGATGTTCCTGGAGTTGTGGTCTTGAAATAAAAAAGTCCCAAGACCAAAAGCCCAAACCCTTAAACCACAACACTCATGAGAGTACGTGACTTTAAACTTTGTCGGGCCTCGTGAAGTAAACCACAACACATGCTCGAACACTTCTGTGGTCAAACACGAGGGAATCAAACCTCTGAAGTCTCGATTTGTTCGTGTCCTGTTTCAGCTGCGTCTGTGTTTGTTACCTTAGAAGCTGTTGGAGGAGTTTGTTCGTCCGCGGCCGCTTCTGTCTCCTCCAGTTTCTGCTTTAATCTGTTCTTCTCTGCAAACAGAACACAAACCTATCAGCGCACGGTGAAGCTCATGCATCATGTACGAGAAAGACGATTTAACGTGTACGTCCAAAATCAGAAATCTGAGAGTTTGGTTATCTGCAGAGGTTTGAGAAACTCGTTAAATTATCGCCTCACTCTTTTTCTTCGCAGGCTCAGCTGAGCTCACAGTGACGGGAGTTGGCTCTTCCTCTTTTCCAGCCTTCATCTTCTTCTTTTTCTTCTTCTTCGCCTCCTTTGAAGGTGCAGACGAGTCAACTTCGGAAGGCTCGGCGCTCACCACGCCGCTTCCACCGTCGTCCTCTGCCGCCAAGCTCTTCTTCTTTTTCTTCTTGGGCGGCTGGTTTTCCTTTGAGGAGTTCTCCTCTAGTTCGGCGTTCGTCTTTTTCTTCTTCTTTGGTGCGTCGTCGTCCCCGGGTTGAGGTCTTTTGGCTGGTTTTGGTCGAGGCGTCTCCTCTGCTGCCTCCTGGGTCTGTTTTCGTCTGAAAAACAGTAAATGTTTGCTTCAGATTGAGTCATTCAGACACTTCTCTAAGGCAAATAGCAGAATGATACAGTGCTAACAAAGCATGGAGACTATAAACTGCCTAAATATGATGTCTGATATTCTGTCACTAAATAAAACATGCATTTCTTTCTGTCTGTGTGATCAGAAGAAGCTGCAGCACAGTGAAGGTGTTTCACTGTGACGGGGTAGTTACAGCTTCAGCCTACACCTTCTTTATAAAGCGTCTCTCTGGTCTACCGGCCACTCGAAGCTCTTTCACATCACTTGTCACATTCACACGCTGATGGAAAAGGCTGCGATGCAGTCAGGCGTTACGTGTCATGCATCAGGAGCCTGCAGCCCACCTGAGCCCCCGCCGCTCTGCAGAAACCTCCTAATGCTGTTATTTCATTAACTTGTAGTTATAACCATGCACACACACACACACATCAGAGTAGTAATAACAGTTTGAAGCTGACTTCTTTTTGCCTGTGAGCTTCTTGCTTCCTGCGGAGGTTTGTCCTGAAGCCATGCTGCTGCTCTTCTTCATCGTTTCCTCTTTTCTCTGGAGTCTCAGTCTCTTCTTCAGGCTGAGCTTCTTCCTCAGGCGTCTCTTCTTGGCTGAGGAGAGCTGAGCGGCGGTTTCATCTGAAGGAGACGAGAAACACTTTATGAAAACACAACGAGAGACGGAGACGGAACATTTCAGCTGATGTTTTCTGTCACATTCTGAGCTCAGGTGTGTTTTCCTACCTGTGGCATCAGGAGTCTTTTCTGTGTCTTTGTCGCCCTCTGCTGGTTTTTCATCAGACTGCACCTCCACTGTTTCTTGTCCTCCCTCCTTTTTCCTCTTTTTCTTCTTCTTCTTTTTCTCCTCCGTTGCCTCCGCCGAACTCACAAGATTCTCCACCACCTCCTCCACCTCCACCTCCACCTCCACAGCCTCGCTCTGCTCCTCTTCCACCTCTCTAATCTTTTTGATTTTGTTTTCCGAAGGAGTCACAGGAGCGTCCTCGTCTCTCTCCTCCGCTTCATCTCTCTCCCTTTTTCTTTTCTTTGCCTTCTTCTTCTTCTTTGATGGAGTGGTCTGAGACACGTCCTCTTCCTGCTCCTCCTCCTCCTCCTCCTCCACCACCACCTCCTCTTCCTCCTCTTTCTTCTGATCCTCCTCCACGACCTCTTCCGGTCTCTTTTTGTCTTTCTTTTTCTTCCTGGCCGTCTTGGGGGAAAGAGGAGTGTCACTTTGTGTATCTGTGACGGATGTGTCTGTGCTCGCCGTCTCTACGCCCTCTTTGTTCTTCTTTTTCTTCTTCTTTGGTGTTTTGGCATCTTTGCACGACTCGGGCGCTTCCTCGGGGAGCTCTGGGTTTGTTTCTTGCTCGGCTGCTTCACCGCCTTCGACTATGTTGAGGATGATGGAGACCTCCGGGTCGACTCGTTCTTCTGCCGCCGCCACGGTCACATTTTCTACAACAGAACATTTATTGTTTCTTTCTTTACGTTTTTGAAAACAGCAGCAGGCACAAACAAACAGAAAAACACGTACAAATCATCTTTTTACTTATTAGATATATATTTACTCCTTATGTTTAGAAGAGAAATATAAATAGAAAAAATTACAACCAACTTTTCACAATAATTTTACAGTAATAAATCTGCAACCACATAGAAACTTTTAATAAGTTGTAATAGTTGAAAATTTATTCAGCCTATTGAAGATTTAAGATTTTAAAAGAAGTTTAATTTGGTACATGAATATGTGAAAAGGTTGGTTGTAATATTGAATGTTCATCGTGTACCAGCGTCAGTGATGGCGAGCTCCGTCGTGCTGCTTTGCTCCTCTGCAGTCGTCGTCGTCTCCGTTTCTTCTTCAGGCTTCAGAGGAGGCGTGAGGTCGCTGTCCTCTGTCGACTGAGTGAACACACAGACAGAAACAACATTTAATAAAAAACATGATACCGTTACCATTAAAGTGATATCTATACCAACAGGTACAGGTTCGATGTCTGCTTGTGAGTCTGACTCTCACAACAACAACAATCCCTCTGAAATATGTTCCGTGGTACCTTTGATTCATCCTCCTCTTCTTTCTCCTCTTTTGGATTTTCAGAGTCGGGCTCTGAAAAAAGATGAAAACACTTTAAAATCAAACATAACATCCTTTATAACCCTTCATCCACACTACTTATTTAAATAAAATGATTCTGAATATGTTCTGCATGTTTCATCTTTCATTAGATAAATAAAGACTCTGGCTGTCTTTGCTGGCCGCTCTGTGAGGATGCATAACGCAGGACAACATGCTCACAATGACCATGCTGATATTCCTCTGCCCTCAGCGGGCGTAGTGTTTGTCTGCATGCTGAGGCTGATATAGGAACAGCAGGAGTGTTTGATTTAAAGTTGGTGCGACATGAGAAGTCTGATGTTTGACGTAACACGACCTCGTGGTGACAGAACAAACTGAAGCGTCTCCAGTTTTCAGTGAGTTTTCAAACATCCGTCCATTCTCTAAATGTTGGATTTCTGTCTGATATATTTCCCCAGCAACAAAAGCACAGGTGGAACTATTTAATGATCAGTCAGTTATTAGTCATGTTCTTAGTTACATCAGAGCTGAGAAGAAATCCGTTGAACTTTGGTTACTTTGGCATGAATCATGAATTCATTTCAGAGTAGTTAGTGATCACTTTATTCTGCTTAACAAGCTCCGACAAGCAGAAAAGAAAAAGACTCATTTGAAGAGTTAAACAAGTGACTGACGCTGTGGAAAACTCACTGAACGGACCTGCCAGAGCCGTTTCTCCGAGCTTTTGGCAGAAATCCTTCAAAGTCTTCACAAGCTCTGGCGTTGACTCCGAGTCCCTGCAGGTGAAATCTTCAATTTTATGTATTACTTTTCTTTTCTGTTCCCTTTCCTCTACAAATAAAAACGAGACGATCCAAAAGTTCTGCTTTCAAGCGGCGAGAGTCAAAGCGCTGCCAGTGAAAAAGGAAATGTTTCTGTTTCCACTAAAGAAAATGGAAAAAATAAAATAAATGAATTGCAGCAGTGAGGCAACAACTTCATGTGTGATTCACTTTTGGAGCTTTCAAGATCGATTTCTCCGGGATAAAGTCGTTCCAGTAAAGTTATGTTCACAGTGGATTATCCGGGACACAGTTTCATGTAAGACGTGTTGCCGTTGACATTTTTAAATGTTTTACACGTGTGAGAAGCACAAATGGAATTCCATTCACCTCCATCGTGTCGGGGTGAAGGCCGAAAACTCAGAAACAAAAACAAAAAAAAATCAAAACATGAGTGAAAAATGTTTTTAAAGGATGTGGGGAGAGAGCAGACTTTTTTTTTTTCCAGGTGTTCTTCAGGGAAATTCCTGGACTGACTCCCCGTTTTAGACTGGGACTGAGGCCACAGGAAACACTATTTACAGAATATGGCAGGGCGATGATTTCATTAGTGAACATTCACCTGAAAATAAGAATCTTTGTGGTTTTGTTGCCTCAGAATGAGACTTTTACATGTTTACATGTTGAACCATGTCTCTAGAGAAACTTTGGGTACGGTCGAATAGTCAAAAGTCTTTTCCTAAACACTTTTCCTTGACCTCATGACGTTTTCCATCAAAGATGTGAAGGAGAAGCTGCTCTTACACTAAGACTACGTCATGATGCGACGGCGAATGTTACTGACGTGATCTGTGGTAAAACTACAAAGTCCAGAAGATGGACTACAAAACACTCATTTGAGATACTTCCTAGATACTCCAACAGCAAATATAAACGTGGACAACCCCGTGAAACATATCACGTCTTTATCAACGTCTGGATTCAAATAATAAATGAATATTGTCACAGAAGTCTGCATCAGCTCCTTTCCTTTCCTAAAGGATGGTCCGATGTATCCTATGCTGAAGGACATAATAAAGGAAGCACTGAAGCTTAACAGCTCTTATCATAGCGGCTACGTTAATACTTTCATTTCACTTAGTGAGGAACCTTCCTAAGACTATTCGACTCTCGATCGGGTTGTCTCATGTGACAGTAAACTAAAAGCAACAAAAGCCTATTAGAACTAACTAAACAAGCCTGATACTTTCTGATTGTCAAGCGTTATGTCTGTGTTTCAGAATAAATGACCACTCTGATCTGGGATTCATCTGAAGCTTTGAAATCTCCTGCAGAGGCTGTAAAAATAAACAAGGCGGTCAGTGCGCCGGCGCCCTCTGAGCCTCTGTCTTCACAACAGCTTGTGATTCTCGTCGGTGCAGTGAGAAAGAGACGGAAAAGATGCCATACATAACACGTAAAGAACAACCTGCTCGTCGGACGCTTATTGGTCGGTCGTACCTGCGAGGGGCGGGGCTTCGGCCTCTGCCGGCTCGTCGTTGGTCTCCTGAGCCGTCGGCTCCGACGTGCTGGGCTCGTCCTGGCTGAGCTGCTGCAGGAGGGAATCAACAGGTCAACAACAAGCTCCAGCAGCAGACGTGAAGAGTTTCTCGTCATCATCTGCTTCAGTTTTGTTTAATTTAAGCTTCTTTTTAAAATTCACATTCACGATCGGATCATTTCTAATCAGTGGAAACAACAAAAAGCTGCAATTTGATTAAAGCGACATGGACGAGAACTAAGAGATGATGAATTTGCATGAATACTAATGAAATCTCAAAAGTAGAAGCACCTCTGCAGCTCCGCCTTCCTCATCTTCTGCCTCCTGAGTGGAGGAAGGTGCGGCCTCCGTTTGACTGACAGCTGTCTGTTCGGATGCAGAGGTTTCATCTGTGACCTTCACCTGGATCACATCTGTGGCTGCTTCGCTCTCCTGAGGAAGGAAAGACGACAAATTTAAGCTCGTAGGGCAACAAACGGAACATCAGCCAGATTATCTGAGACTGCAGGAAAATGTTACAGCATGTGTGAAGACTGGACGTTGGAGTTTTCTCTTGAATCAGCTGATCTAACCGTCCTGTTTTGTTTACAACCTGCCACATTTGCAGATCTAAGACAGGAGTGAAATGAAATAAACTAGAATAAATCTTTGCGATGCACGTGCAGACAGCAAAGTTTAACACTGCAGACAAACGGCATCCTTGTGCGAAGAAGACTGAGAATTATGTTTTCCTAATTTAGCGTGCAGCCCAGCTGCAGTTAATGACAACTGGTACCAAGCAGCCAGCAACAAGTACGGTGACATTTAATACCAACCCTCCACATGCCAGAGTATTTAAAAAAAAAAACCCTCCTGACTCAGCAAAGGAGTGCTCGCAGTGTTTCCTACTGGAAAACTAAACGGCACAAACAATGCACCTCTGCCACAGTCACAATTCTCTGTGAAATCAGTTTCAGATGTGCAGGGAAGGGTTCGAGGCTCGGGATCCGAGCCAGGAATCAAACCAGTGCTTCTGTTTTCATGGGCTGCGGTTGAAAGTGATTAACATTTCTTCTTGCTCATTGCTGTAAACAGTGCGAGGACACGAGAGGATCCACCAAAGCCCTGAGTGATAAATAAAGATATTAAATATTTTAAGTGTCACAGGGATATCTGCTCCTGAAAAATAAAAAACAGAGCAGAGAAATCTGAGGCAGGTAGGTCGACTGATAACTGAAAATCTTGGCAGCATTTTGAAGTAGAAAAACGTTTTAATCTTTGTTCGAGGGAGGATCTTACATAACCGCATACTTTGGATTCAGCCTCGGGTCACAAACCTGCTTCAGCCCATCGCCGTCCTCTTTATGCTCCTCACCCCTCTCGCTGTCTAAACCGCTCGGATCAGGCTGAGCTGCGAGCTGATCCTCGGCCTGATCGCAGGCAGCTTGTCTGGGGTCGACCTGTCCCGAATCGCCCGGGGTCGGCTCGACCGCCGCCTCCTCAGCGTCTGAGGAGCTTTCTGCCTTGTTGGGTACCTCGGCATGCACTTCAATAGGATCTGACTGCAAAATATGTACAAGTAGGCACTCTTAGAACTGCTAACAAGTCTGACAGATGTGACCCTGCGACATTTCCAGCAGTCGGAGAAGAATTCGGGGTCGAATTTAAGACTTTTGAGCATCTTTTTTACTGCTTCCTGTAATGTGATTTAAAAGAATAAGGCTGATTATTCCTACAGGAGCTGGAAAATAACTGCTCATGAAGCTTAAAGTCATTTTTTTTAAAAAGGCCCGACAACAGCTGGGTACAGGATACTCAAACAGGAGTGAATAATGCATTTGTCGAGGGCTCATTTGTGTTTTTACTCATTTTTGGACAGTGGAGCAGATACATCAGGCTTTGGACACACACACACACACACACACACACACACACATAACACTGTTAGTAAGATAAACTCATTCCCAGCTGAGCACTGTAAAACTATCCTAGAGAACGAGACAGATTTTGGACACATGACGTCAAACAGATTGTGTTACTCAGATTTAATGTGACCAACTGGATGTTGGAGAACAAAAAACACTGCCTGCTTTGAATCCTGCTCAGCAGAAACATCTTTGTTCTGTTAGAAGATGAAAATGAATAAATGAAAAAGACGTGCTCGTCTTTGCAACGAGAGCAAAATCTTAAAAAACGCGACTCACTCTGCTGTCGCACACGAAGCGAAGTAAACCGGAACCACAAAGAGACGTGAACACACAGAGTTTCTGTCCAAACAGCATTATCTGCTGCATCGCTGGGCCGACAGAAAAGAACAGAGACGACACACACACACACACACACACACACACACACACACACACACACACACACACACTTGAAATAACAAACGGGCAAACTAACAGATCCAGGACGGGGAGACATGAAATGTGTCTGTGTGTATTTCAGTGCCGTATAACAACACTGGAGCTACTGTCCATTTATCAGCACATTATTTCAGTGAATGGACGACAGCTATGTGACTGTGTGTGTGTGTGTGTGTGTGTGTGTGTGTGTGTGTGTGATTGAGAGCATGGTGGTTTCCTGTTGCTGCAGAAATATTCAAGACTCGTTTCTTTTTAGTCTGACTCCTCAGATCAAAGTTTATTTGATGCTCAGTGTGACCTCGTTCTTTTCCCAGATGTTTGTCACTTTATTTAATTCTCTTCTACTTCGTATCACGCGCGTGTGTTTTATATATCTTATCTTTAAAACTACATATCTCATTCACACATTCACACCTTCAGGAGTGATTTGGGGTTCAGTGTCTTGCCCATGGACACTTCGACATTCAGACTGGAGGATTGAACCGCCAATCATCTGATCAGTGGACGACCCGCTCTACCTCCACAGCCGCCCCTAAAACTTGTAGAAACTGTGACCTGCTCTCTTCATTGACAAGCGAAGTGAACCTGATGAAGTTCCACTTTCCCGCCTATAAACTGCCAACATACAGAGAAAATCAGGGATCCGGTTTTGGTCTGATCCTGATCGGAGTCCTTTAATGTTGGAAACCCGATCCGATGCTCACATTCATCTAAACGTTGATTCAAAATGTATCTGACACCCTGAAACAGCAACTGCAGCTACTAAACCTGATTTTCTCGTCTAGTCCAGACTGAAAACTTTAAAGTGTATGAGATTAAATTATCGATATGATGTGAATAAAAGTTTAAGGACGATGCAACGCCGTGAGGAAAGGATCTGCCTGTTTTCAGTCAGCCATAAAACATTCGTGGCATCTTTTAAAAGCAAACGTTGCCACGTTTTTTTTCCCACCATGAGGGTCTAAATGAAGGACGCCAACGTCAGTAAGGGTGCCAATCGCATCTCCTGGCAACAGCGGCCAACAGCTGCACTTTGTTGACTTTGAAGGACTGTGCAAGCAGCGCACGGAGCGAAAGAACAATAAGAAAAGTGTGAAGGGGAGAGGAGTACCGCCAGACTCCGGTTCAAACTCAGCGGCATGCTGAGAAGTGTCCTGAGAAGTATCAGCGTCATGTCTCGTGATGCTCTCTGCTCACCTCCTGCTCTGTTTTTGTTTCCTCCTCCTCCTCCATCTTCTTCTCCTCCGTCTTCTTTTCTTCCTCGCTGTCAGAGGAGTCGGAGCTCTCACCGTCTGCTTGTGTTGTTTTGGTTTCACCTTCAGGATTCAGCTGCTCAGACACCGCCTCAGCGTCCGTCACTGACTCTGAAGCAAAAAAAGAAAAAGAAAGAATGCAAATTAATTATCTAAACAAAACTAAACAGACTGAAACTTCTAAAAACAAACAGGTACCAGGTGGAGGTTTGGCGTCCACGTTGTTTTCTTCTGTGGTGTTGCAGGGTTTGACGTCCTTGCCCTCTCCTCCTCCTCCTCCTCCTTCTTCTTCGCTGGTGGCAGGCTCTGGTTTGATGCCCTCCTTCTTTAAACTCGTGGAGTCTTCAGTCTCCTGCTTGGCATCTTGAGCTAGAGAGCACAGCCTGCAGAACACAAACACACACATTTCATATCATTTGATTCAGAGAAAGTAATCACACACACACACACGCTATAATCAGATAATTGTTATTTAACATGATAAATCTTTGCCTTGTGACGTCCTGATCCGAGTCCTTTAATATTGAATATTTCTCAATAACTATAAAATCTGACACTAACATTTATTGGAAGTGTTGATCAAATATCTATTTCACACATTAAAATAAGGTGTAGATCTAAATCTGACATTCTTCAGGCGCGTCTTGATCCAAACACTGACAGCCATGATTGAAAACCTCAACAGCTTTGAACAGCTTAGATACAGATATGTGCTGAAAACGTGGGCGTTGTATTTTCAAATTTCACAGATTGTTCTTCTGAAAAGAAGCGAGTACCTTTTACCAGAAGTGTTGCGTTGTAGGTTAGTGTCAGCGTGTCCTAAGTCCATACTAATACTAATTCTCAGCAGGAAAACCAAGGGGAAACCAATTTTCGTTTCATCCCATGTTTACATGTGTTGTAATGACAATAAAAACTCCTTGAATCCTTGAAAATGGAGGAGCTTACAGCTGGAAAACTGTAAATTCAACTGTGGATTGAGGTGAAACGGCTCCAGAAAGATCCCGAAAAACAAAAATAAGTAATCAGACTTCAAATTTTTTTACTTCCTTTTGCAGGTTGATGCACAGTCTCGTGTCATTTCCTGCTACCATAAAGCAGCTCAGTATGCAGATGTTCTTGAATGCCAGCTGCTGAAACAGTGCAGCAGTTGTTCTCAAACATTTTCTGGCATGGACCGCCTTCAACACGCCACCGCAACCCAACAATTTTAATCAATCATTAACAATAAGAAGGGAATCAACCGTACACAACAGCACCAGCAAACCGACATAAATCATTCATCCGTGTTTTTGCTCTGGTCATCCACCCTCTGCAGTGTGTCCAGGCTCCTCCAGGGGGCTCCACCCCACAGTGTGTGAGAACCAGTACAGTATATTGTGACGATTAGGATGTAGTACACGATGTACCGGACACACAGCTGACGTGTTTTAAAGGTTTGTCTGTCCTCAAAGCGTTTAGCAGGTCGAGTTTAACCTGCAGGAGCTCGTCAGGTAACAGAATGAATTCCTGACGACGAGCGGGAACATGTTGAAAGAACATATTTACTCCAGAAAGTGACCAAATCATCCATCAGACAGGCCAAGAGTAACTGACGCCTGAACACGAGACGACGACAAACTCAAGGAGACTCTGAAATCTGTCAACGACCAGAGAAAATCTTTCCGACAGAGGAATGTGTTTGTGTTTTTGTGAGCGGAGGAAGAGTTAACTCGACCTGACAACACACGTGGACCAGACTCAAACGTGGGCTTCACACTTTCACCACAGGAAAGGCTCCAGAGACGAATGCCATCTTACCCCTGGACTGATCGCATCTTTCCAGGACAGTGTTTCCCCAAACACAGCTGTTCTGTCTTATATCTGGACGAGCCAACACAATTGTCACTGACTGGCTTTGATTTGTATTGTTTTAGTGTAAGATTCACAGACGTGAGATGAGGTCATTCATTCCATCATTTATCTGCGGCCCGTTTAATCCTTTCCAGGGTCGCAGGGATTTGAAGCCGAGCCTGGGACGCGCTGGGCAGAAGGCCAGACAGTAATTCACAGGGACACGGACACACACAGACTATTAGACGCATCCTGTTCAGAGAGACAGTTTGGAGTCCGACGACGACGATGATCGAATCATTTTAAAATCGAAACCACGACACATACAAGAAACTTTATGCTCCTGCACTGTTTAGCCAGATAAAAGATATTCCACGTGCTGTGCAGTCATGTTAGTTTGGATTTTGTTGACTTTGTTAACTTACATTTCTAAGCTACTAACTAAGCGAGTATAGCACACTGTCGACACGGCAGAGGTGCGAGGAGCAAGCACCTGGGAGCGGGAACGCCACGTCACGGAGAAAGTCGTGTGAGATCTCGTTTCTTTGAAGTTACATTACAACTCCGGTCATAAATTGGCAATAAAAAGTTATTAATAAGTAAAATGCTTCGAAATCTTTAAGACACCTTTAAAAAAAAAAAAGGTGCTACCGGTACCTAGACTAAAACAAATGGACGTCCGTGAACACAAATAAAGTTACATTTCGTGAACGTCAAGTGACGAGGTGAAGACAGAAATCGAGTTAGAGGATAAACAGATTTTATTTCGTTGGTTGAAACTCGGAATATTGATTTTGTTTTTACACTATCTAGTTATTTTAGTAATATTAGTAACGTATAAACTTCATTCATCGATCTGCAGAGTGACAAATCTGTGCAACACAACACACACACAGATGCAGTGACTTTATATTCGTTACACAACCGAGTCCAGAGATGTGCAACATTTCTGACTTACTTCATCCAGCCTGTGTAGATATCTTGTAGGTTGGAAGTCTCCTCTGGTGTCTCCAGCTGCACACACAAACACAAACATAAATAACCTCCATGAACAAGAGTGGGTTTGATGCCCTGAGCTATGATGATGTGGATAAAAAGGAGAGGGGTGGTGGAGGGGGTTAGAGAGGAAGCTGAAAGGAAAGAAGCAAATTTCCTGTGGTTCAGGAATGCTCGCACACGCATGATATTAAAATTAAAAACAACTGAGACGCCTTTTATGGCCATTTTTCTCTATTATGGTCCTCCTAAAAACTCTGTCAGCAACTTTTAACTGTGATATTTTTAAGCAGAGGAGCCTGAAACGCGACACGCGTGAGTGACCGAAGCTCAAATTTCGCTCCGAGGAGACGTGAGAAATAACAAAAGTTGTAATCTTAGTGCAAGAAAAACACAATTAAAGTTACATTTTGTTGGATGCATTAATAAAAAAACAACAACTACTTTACAACTCTTGCGGCAGAACAACAAGATTTGGGAGAAAATATTGAAGAATTGTGCATCATGACTGTGCATATTTATTCTGGACATATTAAAGCTGCATCAGCAATTATGATTTTTGATTAATTTGGTTTAAAACGCACCAGAAAACAGTGAAAAATGTTCGTACAGTTACCTAAAAATGACCCAACTGTTTATTAATTATCAATATCATAGCTGCTCGTGGCTTAATCGAGTAATCGCTGCAGCTTTTGGACATTTAAATTTAAAAAAATGACAACTTTTGTCAGTAAAGAAGATGAAAATGTGAGCAGGGTGGGTGTCAGTGTGCAGCAGGAGGCCTGCAGCAGGGCTGTTTCTTTTTCCTTTTTCTTTTTTTACGACCATGCAGCTCCTGTAACAAAATGTTCTCTTCCTCCAGGAGGCCTGAACAAGGAGCCACCATGTGCTGACACACTGACTACAGCTGCAAGCTGCCTGACAGCAGCAATGCTGCATATATAACACTGAAATCACATTTATATTTAATGCAGCCTCTTATATAACATGCAACACAGCTGTAAACAGCTGTAAAATCATCAATGTGATCAACAGTTATTAGAAAAACAGAGGTGAGCTCAGTCAGGTCGTGCATGTTGCAGATTCAGAGTAACTTCTTACCTGGGTAACGTGTTTTTCCAGCACCTTGGCTGCCTTCTTGTAGCCGTTCACCTTCAGGTGCTGGTAGATGAGGAACAGCAGAGCTTCGTCCTCCTCTGGGGCCATGCTGGACCGACTGGACTGGACTGGACCGGACTGAGGACCGGGGACAAACACTGGGAATATTATTGAGGAGTTATTAACAGTTCACTTCATGCTCGCTATGCAGCGTGCGGCCATGAGCGTGACGACGCCCCCCTTCGAAATGCATCATGGGAAGTGGAGTTTGTTTTTTTTAAAGGGCTCAAAGCAGCTTCTGTAAACATGAAGTCAAATGAAAAATATTAGGCCTATTAAAAACAGAGTTTGGGATTAATCTACAATTATATGTCTATTTTAGTATATTTTATATTCTATTTATAGTATTATTGTATTTTATTCTTATGTAGTGCTGTTCCTCTTGTCCAACTAATTTCATTGTATTGTTGACCCTGCACATGATAAATAAACCTGGAGCTAATTGTTTATCCATAATTAAAGCTAAACTTTCTTTAAATGACTTCAGTTTGTTGAGTTTCTTCCTATACATCCATCTTATTATATCTCTGTTTATTGGTTTAATCAGAGATTTGTGAAGCAACAAACAATATACCACCAAAAAAGTAGATTAATTGTAAAAATTAAGAGTTTAAAAGTATCATTCAGTCATTCTGTTAGATAGATAGATAGATAGATAGATAGATAGATAGATAGATAGATAGATAGATAGATAGATAGATAGATAGATAGATAGATAGATTAGAATAAAAAAATAAGAATAAAAAAATACAAAGAACAAACTATACATAATAAAATGTCAAAATAGCAATCGTAAATAAAATATATTGTACAAAAGTATATACAGTAAATTGGCAGTGTTGATTTAGTGCAAAGTAAGAAAGGAGAGATGTGCAGTGACTGTAAATTATGACCTGAGTTTGTTATTATACAGTGTGACGGCATGTGGCAGGAAGTTAATTAATGGACTTTTAACGTATAATAGGATTTTTGTCATTGATAATCCACCATTCACCATATGGAAGACCATTTTGGCCAAGAAAAGAAGAAAAAATTCACCATATGGAAGACCATTTTGGCCAAGAAAAGAAGAAAAAATGACCTCGATAAAGTCTCATTAGATGAGGTGAACTAACTAAACTAAACTATATTTATATGGGACAGACCGACTCAACACTACAAGTACAACCTTTAAAGTACAAACACTAAAAGAAGATTTCAAAGTAATCTTGTGGCTCTCTGAGCATTCTCAGCGTGTTGTGTGCTGTGCATCTGTGTTGAATTAAGTCAACGTCTTGGATATAAGTTCATGTAAAAGTGGCTAAAACGAGTGAGCGATTATATTTTCATAAAAAGCAGAGCACGGTAGACAAATGAGGTGGTTTTCCTGCAGAGTCAGTTCCGTTATCTGCACGGCTCATGACAGTTTGGCAGACGCTTGGCGATCTTTCCATCAGGGAACTCTGTAAATCACCTCAGCAGTGTAATGTTATACTGTGTTGATTTCTGGGGCTGTGTTCCAAACCCGGTCCGGTCCAGCTGCTGAGCCGGCTTCTGTCGCCTGCTAAAGGCAGATTCAGTGAGCGGCACGCCGAATGACGCCTGGTCATTTGAACATGGGGACTTATGGAGACTGACTCACTTCTGGAGCCAGCCTCAGGTGGACGTTTGAGGAACTGCATGTTTTCTGGCTTCAGAGGTCGCCTCTCGGTCCAGCGTAGTAATCTTGTGTCTCTGTGATCAGATTCTGGTTTTTAAAAACTTGGAGTTTCTGGCTGTTTTATACACAAACAGCTGCACTGCAGAGATTGGAGAGGAGAATTCAGCTTTAAGGTTAAATGTTCACATTCATTTTCTCTGCTCGGTTTGAGCTGCACAAAGACTTTGTAAACACTGCAGAAATGTTGCAGCTGGATCCTCGGGCGGTGCTTTTATTTTGAAAGTTCAAAAACAGTTGTTCCTAATTATGACTGTTTTAAAAAACGATGATGGATGGATGGAAGAATCTCTGTGATGGATGACTGACGGGGGTTATTTCAAACACTTCAGTGTAAACTGAAAGAATGAAACGTCCCAGTGCTGGTGAAAGGATATTTCTAAGACCGTTTAAGGCCTGACTGTTCCGATTTAGTCAAACTATTTATCTTTATTTGAAACTACAGTCGGCCGGCGGTTCATGCCGCTCCAAGTATCCACCAAACAAACAGGGGGGGTGGTGTGATTTATCAAAGCATGATTCACTGGCAGTGAGCAATACATGCAGGAATGTTGCCAGGCATTGTAGCTCCTCAGAAACAGTTGTTCATCCCTGCAATACTTAAAACACACAATTTTAACCCTTAAATGGACTTAATATGTACTCATTTAAATCCCAAGGAGTTTATACATGGATGTTAAAGGCATGTTCCTCTAATGTCCACTTGAGGCTGGCTCCAGAAGTGAGTCAGTCTCCATAAGTCCCCATGTTAGACAGCAGAAATAAACATGTTTACAGCCTGGTACAAAAAACAGTTTTGGTCTCTGTAGCTAATTTCCCCGTTCATGACAACTGTACTGAGGGTGAATTTATATACAACTCACCTGTTCAGATTATATTAAGGCTTAAAGTTATGCAGGATTATTAGCGTGGACGTTTTGATTGACAGGTGGTCGTCGTCACAGGTGGCTTGTTTGTTTGTTGTCAGCTCCACTTTGGATGATTACAACAATATTTGAGAGAACTTTGAACGCCCTACGACATAATCTCTATGTATTTTATACATTTAAAGGTCCAGTGTGTAGAGTTTAGTTGCATCTGTCGCATTGCGATCTCCTCACATCACTCTCACCTCCTTAGTGTAAAGGAGAAACAACACTTTAAGGACTCTGTTGTACCATAGAAACACGGCGGCCTTCATGACAGAGGACCCGCTCCCACTGTAGATACAAAAGGATCATTTTTAAGGAACAAAAACCAAAAAGATTTTTATTTTTAGGTGATTAATCATGCATGAAAACAAAGTTATGAATATTATATTTTATATTTGGGTTATTATGGAAATGAAGTCCCCAAATCTGACACACTGCACCTTTAATATACAAAAATGTTTAATAAATAAATAGAGTTTCTGTGGACTGACTCCTCATTAACATGTTCTAAATGTTGATCATGTGTGTGTTCATTCTTTGGATCATCAGTGCTTTAATGTCCTAATTAATCTGCTTTATTTCCTGTGTCTGGATGACTTGATGCTCTCTCTCTCTCTGCATCTGTACAGTAACGTTTCGTTGCGTAAAGACACATTCCTGACTCAGTGTGGAGCGCCAGCTGGCTGCTCCGCGTGTTTACCCGTCCAGCCTGCGCGCACACACACACGCACACACACACGCACACACACGCACACACACACACACACACACACACACACTGCTCGGTGTGATGTTCTGTCCGCGGTCACACAACCACGACCCGGGGGAAGTGTGTGTGTGTGTGTGTGTGTGTGTGTGTGTGTGTGTGTGTGTGTGTGTGTGTGTGTGACGATGGAAATAACGTGACACTAGAAGCAAATTAAAGTAACCGTTAAACGAGCGGTGTTTAAATGGCTGGGGGGCTTTATCGCCGCTCTCCCGGTGTCAAGTTAGACGAATAACACGCAGGACGGAGGATGTTTACCCTTTAAAATAAAACTGTGAAGCTGAAGGCAGAAATAAATAAATAAATAATAATAATAATAATAACCATAATAATAATAATCATACTAATAATAAAGCAGGAGTGTCCAGGCTTATTTTAAAGAGGGACAGGTTTGACAATGTGAAGATGAAAGAATGACCAATAAAAGTTATTTACACTGTCACAATTATTATTTTTTTTAAATGACAGTGTAACCAAACCTAAACCAATCAGATGTGAACAAATCTAAAACCAGTTCTTTCCTGACAATCCTAGCAGGCCATAAATAATATATTATAATAATGAAGCTGTGGGCCGCATGAAATCTAAACGCGGGCTGTGACTGGCCCCCGGGCCGTACTTTGGACATCCCTGGAGACAATCTCTCTATTAGTTTACTGATGTTACAATAAAGTGGAAGCAAAGCTGTAAAAAATGTCTGTCTGTCTATCTATCTATCTATCTATCTATCTGTCTGTCTGTCTGTCTATTTATCTATTTGTCTGTCTGTCTGTCTGTCTATTTATCTATTTGTCTGTCTGTCTGTC
>NC_040012.1:2574339-2621422 GCF_000972845.2 Larimichthys crocea
TTTTACTGACAATCCTAGCAGGCCATAAATAAAATATTATAAAAATGAAGCTGTGGGCCGCATGAAATCTAAACGTGGGCTGTGACTGGCCCCCGGGCCGTACTTTGGACATCCCTGGAGACAATCTCTCTATTAGTTTACTGATGTTACAATAAAGTGGGAGCAAAACTGTAAAAATGTCTGTCTGTCTATTTATCTGTCTGTCTATCTGTCTGTCTGTCTGTCTGTCTGTCTGTCTTTTAAAAAATAACCATATTCATAAAACATTAATACAAAACTGGATTATTTATAATCTAATCCAATATTTTCCTTGCAGTTGAAAAGCCGTGTATTTTATTTTGACAGGTCAGACCGGAAAGTGTCTTGACTTTGGTCGTATTTCATCTCGGCTGTGTGTGTGTGTGTGTGTTTGAAGGAGGGAAGGAAGCTTCTTGTGGAAACTTGAGGACATGCGGCGGCTCCTGCAAACTCTCCTCAGAGCGAAAAGTTTCTGCGGAGCTGAAGGAGAAAAAGAAGGAGGCGGAGAAATGAACTGAAGACAGCCGAGCGGAGGAAGAGGAGAGGAGGGAGGAGAGGAGGAGAAGGAGCCGTTCACTCCCATTGATCCGGTATCGAGGTATTGATTCGGGCCTGGCTTTGAAATAACTCAGATGCAGTTCAGTGGTACATGTGCTGATTTTAATCATAACACCCATGAAACTTTTATTTATTTATTATTATTTTGGACTTATCTAAATCTAAATGTTAACTACTGTATTTCTATGTCAGCCAGTCAATTTGTAACTTTCATCATAATGTATTTCTATGTCAGCCAGTCAATTTGTAACTTTCATCATAATGAGTTTCATACAATAGGACCAGTCTGAGCATGAACTAACTGTCACACACACACACACATGCATAAAACTAGTGTGTGTGTGTGTGTGTGTGTGAGTCATCTTCTGTTGCCATGATCACCAGTATCTCATCTACTGGAAGTCCAGTTCAGACAGGAGTGATGGTCACCAGGCTTTAAAGCGACGTCTCACTGATGACGTTCAGACTGCGAGCTTCTCTTCTCTGTGTAAACACAGTCATGGATGATGCGGACTTGCTCATCCTTGCTTCTTCCTTTGCTCCCACAGAATAAAACAAGAGCCGGTGTGTCTAACCCGGAGAGAAAAGGGTTAAAGACTGTAAAAACTTAAAGCAGCCCTCTTTGAGGAACTCTCTCTCTGAAGCGTTAAATTACAGTTTATGACCAAAAACAAGAAACAACGTCGAACTTAAAACATTGTTGATCCATCGACTTCTAAAAACCTCTTTTTCAAGGAAGTCCTGGCCAAGACAAGCCGATTAAAACAGATAGAAAACAATATTACAACACATAACAATCGCTGTACAAGACATGGATTCAACAAATATCAGTTAAAGCAACAACAACATTTCAATCTGGATTCAAAGAAAATCAGATCTTTGAGTTTTAAAACGTTCGTTTGAGGGGGTAGAGTATCCAAACGCCGTCCTTCCAAGTTCAAGTACAAGTAGACAACATGTAAAAGTTCCCATAATCCAATATAGGTAAAAATGTTGCAGCAATAAGTTTCTCTTTTTTTACTTTTCCTTGAAATAGCAACTTAATTTAATCTTCTGTTTTCTAACCAAACACTCTACATGTGGCTTAAAAGCCAGGGAGACGTTTAGAGTCCGTCAAGAGCGACGACTGGAGGAATATTCTGCGGAATAGAAAACAACACGCACTTGTTTTCTTCAGCGTGAAGAACGCGTTTCAGTTGAGACGACATTAAAAGCATTTTGCAGGTGGTCAACAGCTTCAGTGATGGTTGACACACTGCGATAAATAACTGTATCATCGGCATATTAGATAACACAAGTTCAAATCAGCATCTTTGACCCAAATTGTGGTTGGTTGCTCTAACAAGTCATCTGCAATGGCAACTACCTGTCAATTAAAAGCGTCCACGCTCTTAATCCTGCATAACTTTAAGCCTTAATATAATGTGAACAGGTGAGTTGTATATAAATTCACCCTCAGTACAGTTGTCATGAACGGGGAAAGTAGCTACAGAGACCAAAACTGTTTTTTGTACCAGGCTGTAAACATGTTTATTTCTGCTGTGAAACATGGGGACTTATGGAGACAGACTCACTTCTGGAGCCAGCCTCAAGTGGACGACAAGAGGAACATGCCTTTAATGTCCATGTATAAACTCCCAGAAGAAGCCTTGGGATTTAAATGAGTACATATTAAGTCCATTTAAGGGTTAAAATTGTGTGTTTTAAGTATTGCAGGGATGAACAACTGTTTCTGAGGAGCTACAATGTCTGGCAGCATTCCTGCATGTATTGCTCACTGCCAGTAAATCATGCTTACATACATACAGTTTTTTGCACTTCTGTATTGGCTTCATTTTCCAACCACGAAGGTTTCTGCATCTCATGACACTTTCCATATAGAGCAGTAGGCTTTATAATATGATTTACAGAGGCCCAAAAATTCCCACTATGAGCAAGCACTTGGTGACGGTGGCGAGGAAAAACTTCCTTTTCATGATAAAACTGCTGTTTTATTTTAACCAACAGACATTGTGTCGTACTTATTACAAGTGGTAATCAATTATTTCAAGTGGCTTAATGTGTCACTTCATTTGCAGGATTAGACAAAAACAGAAATGCTGACTTCCCATGAAAGTGCTCACAGTGTAGCAGCAGTATATGAAATGATATTGAAGTTGAGCAAGAAAAGTCAGATTGCTCCGTCTCTCTGCTCTCTCCGGCTCCGTTAATGTTTTCATCACGTTTTATTGGTGTGATTTAGCTCCACAAACTGTTACAAAAAGACCTCCTCGGAGCTTCAGCTCTTTTTTACTCTCCACCAGATGGATGCATTTCAGATCACAGTTACAGCCAAGTTGGCAAGTCCATCTCAAATGTGGTTTTATGATCTACAGTTAGTCCACCACTGATGGCATGCTTGTGTGAATTTGTGTCGACTCAGACATTTCTAAGCTCGGCTTCCCCTGGTGTTTTGTTCGCAGAAGTTCCCGCTGTGCTCTTATCTTTTGTTTTTGTCGTTGTAGTAAAGATGCAGGCTGCTGCGGTGGTGGCTCTGACCGCGCTGAGTGTTTTCTTCGGCGTGGACTGCCTGACTCCTCATCGGACCAAACCGAACCAGATACAGCAGCAGGACAGAAACGCTCAGAGCAATGAAGCCGGACGGAAGAAGAAGAACCAGCCGCACATCTTGTTTATCCTCACAGACGACCAGGTGTGTGTATGAACAAGGTGGTAAATGTTAAACCAGATGTTTGGATGATCACGTCTCCAAAATACAGTTTACATTTGATCATGTTTCCATAAGAACAAGTGATTGTACACTACAAATTCATTTTATGATCATATCATTCAAATTATTGGGTTCCAAAAATACCTAATTTTGCAGTTTATTTGTTTTATTATGGTAAAAATAGAAAAGTAGGACAAGTTTATTTATAACCCTTGAACCAAAAATCCAAATTTAGTGAGCCTCGGCACTCCTGCTGTGGATCATTCTTTTGGTGGACCATGCTCACGTCTTCTACTTCTAGATCCTGGATCTGAAATCTGATTTCTTGTTTACCTTTAGCTACCTTGGAAATATTCTTCATACCTATTGAAGATCTTTTTGGCTGCAAGTTAAAAAAGAGGAATCCTCCCACCATTGACCTTCTCATTAGTATAATCAACTCTATTCGCAGCATGGTCTTCATGGCCATCACCATTCGACTATGGGGAAAAATGGGATTGTTAAACCAGGTAGACTATCTCACCAACTTGTACCTGTGCCTCCTATTTATTATCTTTCTCATTTTCCGTCTCTCTGATTAGGATGTAATTCTCCAGACCTCAAAATGTCTTCCACAATGGCGTCAGTTGATTGACTGATCGCAATTCTGTACAAACTGATTGAAAAATTTGCCTAAATTCCCAATTATCCATCGGTAAGAGGCTATAGTAGAGATTATTAAAGGGCTGCTACTGTGAGGTTTGGAGCTTTTATTAAAATGACCCGTTCATGTGGTGACTTTAACACACATGGAAACACAAACTAAAGAGTTAGGATAAAACAAAGGCTTGATGAATATGATCAAAAACTTACTTTCAGTTATCTCAATAAACAGCTAGAAATGGTAAACACGTAATCAGAAGGTCTGTAACTTGTAATAACCATCTGGGAGACGAGTATCACAAAGGAAAAAGTACTTTTAAACCGTCCATCTTTGTTGAAGTGGACTTTGTCATTACAGTTGGGTAGGATTGTCTAAATCTGAAACAGAACTCTTTCTGACTCTAAATCAGGGTTTCAATGATATTGGCTACCATAACCCGACCATCAAGACTCCAACTTTAGACAAACTGGCGGCGGAGGGCGTGAAGCTGGAGAACTACTATGTTCAACCCATCTGCACACCGTCACGCAGCCAGCTCTTGACTGGCAGGTAAAGACACGAAATACTGGACTTACTGGTGCATGTCTGTCATTGCTACATTGAGCAGCTTGAGTTTTGTTTCAGATATCAGATCCACACGGGGCTACAACACTCCATCATCAGACCCAGCCAGCCGAGCTGTCTGCCTTCACACATGGACACGCTTCCCGAGAGGCTCCGCGAGGCCGGGTACAGCACGCACATGGTCGGCAAGTGGCACCTGGGCTTCTACAGGTGAGACGGAGGACCAAGAGTCTCTTATAAAGACCCTACACTATTCTTCATCTCCTCAATGTGGCTATAACAGCTCATTGTCAACTACTACACTCAGTTTTTCATCCAAAGATATCAAAAAGTTACATTTTTATATATTTTATCATTTAGTTGATGCTCTCAGACTCGAAACAAAAGTTCTTCCATTGTAAGGTCCAACCACCTAAAGTGAAAGGTATTTACAACCCTAATTCCAGGAAGGTTGGGATGCTTTGTAAAACAGAAATTCAGCCCAGAGGACACGGCCTTCATAATTTCCGAAAACAGTTTAAAATGTGGCCTTGTCAGACCACAGCACACTTTTCCACTTTCCATCAGTCATCATCATTCATCTGAGATTAACTCGGGCCCAGAAAAATCAGCAAGTTTTTGAGTTTTGGATGCTGGATGGATATCTGCCTTTCTCTTTGCATGCTAGAGTATTGACTTGTAGATGCAGCGACGAACTGAAGTGTTCCCGAGCCCAAGTCGTAATATCCTTTAATCGTGTCAGTGTTTATTGAGGGGTTGAAGGGCATTCAATGATGGTTCACGGCCTTACCCTGTGGAGATGTCTCCAAATTCTCTGAATCTTTTATGGACTGAAGATGGTGAATCCATCAGTTTCCACTTGTGCTTGGAGAAATGTTCTTAAACTGTTGGACTATTTGCCCACACAGTCTTTCACAAAGTGGTGAACTTACTCTTTCTTGATTGTGAACAATGGACCCTTCGAGGACACCCCTTTCCTGCCTCTGATGTCTTATGCTGTAATATTTATTGATGCTTGTCCAAGGAGAATTAGAGACACTCTCAAAGTTCATCAGAAGTGCCTGAGTCTGTCTCACATTCTGCCGAACTCATCCTGGTGGATCGACTTTAAACCCAAAGATAACACCACAAATACACGCCCAGAATTAGTCAAAGAGAATGTTTTTACCCATGGAGGTGTTATTGTCAGCATATTCTAGTCTGAAGACACTGTTGTCTGTTCACGCCAATTGGAACAATGGTAAGCTTTCTATTATGTCTATGAAGGCAGCAATAGGTCTCTTCGACACTGGCCACCACAGTGTTTGAGATAGACTGGCGCCTACTGTTCCCAATCAAAGCTAAAGAATTTATACTCCCGAAGACCTCAAGGCCCACACGTGACCTTGAGTAACCTAAGGACAGAAAATTCCATAACACTGCTTTCTAGCTCCAAACACCTGGCCAATCGTTAATGTCAGATTGTCGGCTCCACCTAATCTGTTGTTGGAAAACTTTGGTGGGGGTGAGGGAGTTCCAGATGGTGACTGACCATCCGACGAGCACTGTGGTTGAAGCATCTCAACACAAAGTCTGGGTCCTCTTACCACTTACTGCCCTGTCATGTGGAAGATCACCACTGTTAGAACTCTACAAAATGATGAATATGAACACGATTATAAATATCTTGTATTTTCAGTCATTGTGGTCATCTAAAACTAAAATATGAGGTCTCTGTTCCTTCTAAGAACATTGGCAGCTAGGTGTCTTTTTAGGATTTCTTTGATACCAATATTGATACTTATACTTATCAATACTGTTATTAATACTACTGGCTACTACTCAATTTAGTGAAAAAATAAAGATATGACATGAAAAGATACATAGAAATGAAAGATAACAAATAATGTAAAGTGCACAGAGAAGCGGAAAACCCTGATCGGTACATAAATACAGATAGCAGTGTCGTCTGTACATGACCTTATCAGTGTTTTGGTGCTGACCAGCACTGGTACCGGTTTAATTCTAGCTCTCAGTATTCATCCCAAGTGGCAGCTCAGTTAATTTAACCAACAAACTGCTGAGTATAAAGATTTATATCAAAAGAAGCAGAGTCAATCAAACATTTGACAAGCTGTCCAAGTTATGTATGTTAAAGCGTTCCTGCCAATGATTTGAGACTATTCTACAGATCACTGACTAATACACAAAGAAATCACGGGTGAAAGATGACTAGCAGGATTGCAAACATGGATGTCAACAAAACCTCTCTTTGTCTTCTTTCCCCCAGGAAGGCATGCCTGCCCACGAGAAAGGGCTTTGACAGTTTCTTTGGATCTTTAACAGGAAGTGTGGATTACTACAGGTGAAACTGTGACTAAAATTAACATTAATTAACAGGAATTTGTTGTCTATTTATTGTCTTTTTGTGTAACTCACATCCCTGCATCTGTCCCCAGTTACGGGTCCTGTGATGGCCCAGGGTTATGTGGGTATGATCTCCATGACGACGAGGGTGTGGCGTGGGGCCAGGAAGGGAAATACTCGACCACGCTCTTCACACAAAGAGCTCGCAAGATCCTCGAGAGTCACAACCCGGCAGACAAGCCTCTGTTTCTGCTGCTCTCCCTCCAGGTATCATCACGATGACGAGGCTGAGAAAAATGTCAATAAAAGTTTGTAAAAACGTCTCTGGAGCTTCGCTTTGAATCAACAAACGAACAAGTGTTTGTTCTAGAGCTGCCATTCTGACAAATAGTTGCAGAAAATGGGTCAGAAACGCTGCACCGTGGCGTAATTTGATGCTTTGTTAGTTTATGTCTGGATGCGTAGGCTCGGACATGAAATAACATCGAGGCCACATGAAAAGTGTTTGTTTGTCTGCAAGCATCAGAAACTTATTTGGCCCACATGGACTGTAACCATTTGATTAAAAGCAGGCCTCACAGAAAATGGGACTTAAGGGTTAAAAGTATTTCAGCACAATTTGTTTATTGTTGATTTTTATGGGCTGCCACATCCATCTGATGTGAATTTTTGGCTGAGGGGTCTGTGAAGCCCGATGCCCTGACAAGGAATGGCAAAACAAAACAAAGAGCTTTTTTATGATTTTTTCGCTGGCAGGGAACACCGAGTTCCAACTTCTGCTCCATGAGTAAGTGTTGTGGAGCACTCTGGGTAGATGAAGAGGTCGAGGACGTGGGTTAGCTGAACAAAATGAGAGAACTGTATCTTGAAATAACTAGAAAAGCTGGTAGGAAGAGTGTTATACAATCCAGCACTCCATGAATGCACTTTCCTTGAATCTAAACTAAATGTTTCCCTGCAGGCAGTCCACACTCCTCTAAAGACTCCCAAGTCCTACATCTACCCGTACCGTGACATGGCTAACGTCGCCAGGAGGAAGTTTGCCGCCTTGGTGTCCACGGTGGACGAGGCGGTCCGAAACGTCACCTACGCTCTGAGAAAGTACGGATACTACCGGAACAGCGTCATAATCTACTCCACCGACAACGGTGCCCAGCCGTTCACGGGAGGGAGCAACTGGCCGCTACGAGGCCGTAAGGTAGAAAAAGAACTTCTTGGATTTTATATTTTCTACATCAGTTTTACTGATTATAGTCAGAATTCAGTCCATCTTCAATATTTCATAAGTCAGTGTAAGTAGTTTTGGTACTGCCCAGACAGCCCAATTGCAGGTTATATCAAAATTTTATTAGTTCAGCAATGTGGATGTGGTTATAGACTTTTAATCTTGTTCTTTCACAGTCAAAGAAGAATTTACAGAGTCCTTCCTATGTCAAAAAAGAAGTTAAAATAATTACATATCTATGAGATGTTGACGGAATATCCAAAGATCTTACTTAGGGTACTTCGAACTTTACTGGAATTAACTGGAATTTATGGGAATAAACCATGAATTTACAAAATTGAAGGTTGGCCCTTTAACGGGGAACTTAAATATAGTTGGGAAAATATATTTTATCACAATCTTGACTAAAACAACCAGATTTCATGCAGGTACACTTGAATATCTGCTATTCCCCAATCACATGCACATAGCACATTGCTTACTGCAGGGCTATGGAGGCCATGCCCCTTACCTGCACAGGTGATTTCTGTACCTGGACCACACTTTAGAGCCCAGAGCACACAGAGACTGTTGAAGCCACACATTTGAGCTTGTGGACTACATTTAATTTTCCATAATTCCCATGGAGTTTGTGATTTGGAATATTTCCCAAACTTCCCAACTTACCGCAACCTTTGCAACCCCACTTCTAACTCACTGTAACTAAACGTCCTGGCTGTGTTTTTTCAGGGTACGTACTGGGAAGGTGGAGTCCGTGGAGTGGCGTTTGTTCACAGCCCGCTCTTGAAACGCAGGAAACGGGTCTCCAAAGCTCTACTGCACATCACCGACTGGTTCCCCACACTGGTGGGCCTGGCAGGGGGAAACATCAGCAAAGTCAGTGGGAACTCAATACTCTGTTAGAACAACACGTGTAGTGAATTTTCTACCATTTTTAGCACGTTTAAATGCAGTGTTATGTTTGTTTGTACCTTTATCATTGCTTATCAAGTGAATGCAGGGTGGTAGAGGTTGAGTCGCACAGAAAAACAAACAGATTTAAGGATGCGTTCCTCAACCCGGGCCACCCAAGTTGAGCGATCACTGTGCTGTAAAGCTTTTGAGAGTACACTGAATTTAGGTTGTGTATGTTTTTTTCTAGTTGCGGTGCCAAAAAGCCACTCAGTGTCTCCCACTGACTCCATAATAATACAAGAGTTTATTTGTTGTCACGGTTAGAGATGAATGTGGAGTTCCATCTACGTTAATCCCTTTTGGCCTCGGACTGTAGTAAAATTCAGGTTACAACGCTACTGTAAAACTTTATTTACTATCATGTAGATAAATGTGGTCTTGACCTATTATTACCTATTATGATAAGCGCACTAGTTCTAAGCAGTAGCTCCATAGATGTTTTGTATTTGATTCAGACATAAATTAATAATAGTAGAAGTAAAGTCTGTGTACAGCTCCCAAAGAGCTTTGTTGGCATAGTATGTAAGTAGGTTTGCACTGCCAAAGTAGATAAGCAAGACTAATCCAGAAACTCGATAGCCACTATTACCAAAGGAAATTTATTATTATTCATTCCCCTGTGGTAAATATAAGTATTTCTTAAGGCAACATTAATACAGGAAACACGTGGACTGTTTCGCAGTACTTACTGACACAAGTCCTGAAAAGGACTTCAGGGTGACCTCTCGTTACTTTCCACGTGACCTTAATTCGCTGTGATATATTTGTTTTCCGCTCAGAGTCGAGGCCTGGATGGTTTTGATGTCTGGCCCACCATCAGTGAAGGGAAGGAGTCGCCCCGTCAGGAGATCCTTCACAACATTGACCCTCTGCACAAACCTGTTAAAGGCGCGACCTGGGCTGCCAGCACAGAGGGAGCCTCAGGTAACCGCCAGAACTGTCAGGAGTCGTTCATTAAGACACAATAAATATGTAATTTGTGAGATTAATTAGAAAACTGCTTACAAGTTGTCAACAACAACTCATGTTTATGCTGATAAATGTACACCGTTGCCCATAAAGTTGGAATAAAATTATTTAATTTGATGTATAAATAGGAATAAAAAGAGGAATGTGCCTGAAAAGATAATTATTCCAACTTTATGGGCAACAGTGTAATATTTGTTGTAGTTCAAAGTGCGTTTTGCTTGTTCTCACTTTTTTAAGTAGATTCTGTTTTTAGCCACGATAACAGTCACTGAAATATTTGTATAAATACTAAAAACTTTGGTGATCCTTTCACTTTTAACCCAATACCATCATCATTAAAAAAAAGAATTTTAACCTTCAAAGACATTTGGAAATTAAGATAAAAAGGAAACATGGTAAGGAGAGATGTAAGGAAGGAAGATATGTAAGCAGTAGTATCCCCTACAGATAACTAAGCAATGGAATAAAAGTAATTTTATGTGTTAGGAGATCTCACACAGCTAAAGGCAAACCTTAAAGGAGTGTTCACTTCATATTTCTCATTCAGGAACAGCAGGCCGGGACATTACGAAGCCAAAGAAGAAGGTCCTGAGGCACCAACCAAAGCAGAAGTCAGCGTTCAAGTTGAAGACGCCCAAGAAGTCTAAACCAAAACCTAAATCCAAGCCTCTTCCCAAACTGAAGCTGAAGCCTCCTCGAAAATCAAAACTAAAACCCAAACTCAAGACAAAAGTCTACCCTCAGAGCCAGAGACCATCACATTACAAACTACGCCTGAAGTCGCCCTCCATTTCGGGAACATCTCGCCCTAAATCACAGCCTCAGGTCCAACCAAGTTTTAAATCAAAATCCAGACAAACCATATCCCAGAACCACAATCTGTCACGGTCAAGACCACCTCAACCAAAATCCAAGACGCAGCTCGAATTACATTTAAAGTCAAAGTCCAAGAGGACAGTGTCCCGATACCAAAATATGTCCCAGCCAGAGATGCTGCTGCCCACATCCCATCCAACGCCCCATTTGTGGCTCCAGCCTTCCCAGCCAGTGTGGGACACATCAATCCAGGCTGCCATCAGAGTTGGAGACTGGAAGCTGCTAACAGGAGACCCAGGCCATGGAGACTGGGTCCCTCCACAGGTACTGCAACACATTTAGACCCATTTTAGTGGAGTTTTTTTACTCTTGACCAAGAAGAACATACATAATTATATCATAATTTTGATCCTCAGGTGCTTCCCACTTTTCCTGGTTCCTGGTGGAGCCTTGAACGTTCCATCGCATCCTTCCACAAACCCTCCACCCACAAAAACATCTGGTTGTTCAACATCACAGCTGACCCATGCGAGCGACGGGACCTTTCAGACCAGAGACCAGACGTGGTTCAACAGCTGCTGGCCCGACTTGTCCACTATAATCAAACGGCCGTGCAGGTTTACTTCCCGCCCGACGACCCACGAGCCAATCCCGACCAACACGGCGGAGCCTGGGTACCCTGGGTGGACGAAGAGGAGGATGAGGAGGGAAAATATAACGGAGTGTACAAGAAAGGTCGGAACAATAAGAAGAAAAAAAAGAAGAAGTGTCGGTTGTGCAAGCTGCAGACCTTCTTTCTGAAACTGAACACCGGGATGATGTCCAATCGGATCTGAGATTATTGTGTCAGAGACATTTTGAAATGTTCTTTTTATATTGCCAATGAGACAAAGTGGGAGCCAGGGGGGTTAATTCCACTACGTTCAGTCGAAGTGAAACACTTTCATGTCTTTTCACTGGCTTCACTTTCCCCCGTGTTCCTCCAGAATGAAAAAAAAATTCACGTCGTCTTATTACTGTCAAATCTGAGATTAGACATCACTGACAGTCCATCTGGATTCATGAGAAGACTCAATTCAGGCTTTTCATTGACTTTTAAAGGATCAGTTCACTCCAATCGCAATCTTCTCGCAATATAGCAAGATAGCGATGTTGCCAAGATTTTTGTTTGCAACAGTTGCTGGTTGCAAGTTGTTTCCAATGAAAATCTTCAAAAAGGTTATGTCTGGACTTCACGGATATACAAACAGTCCAATTGCCCCAGACTTAACCTTTTTGAAGAAAGATGACCTGGATGACTGAGAAACTTCACAGAATTTCCAATGAAAACTGTCGGCAGTGAGTAACTCCTGCACCTTGTACATTGTTTTAGGAAAGGAGCATTGTTGTTGAGATAGGTGCAGGGATAATCGGTTGGTAGTGGTAGAAAATCTCATCGAAAGAATGTGAAACTATGTGCGTGTCCAGACACTACTGAAGTAGTAGCATGAAAATGATTTTGTGATTCTCAATGAACTGACCCTTTAAATTAAATTTTGATTTCTACCTACTTTGGTGGTAAGGTGGTTTTTCCCACCCCTGTTCTTCACTGTCGTGATGGCTGTTACCATCACCTGATTTAATATGTGACTTTAGAAATGATGTGTCCATGTTATTGTTATTCCTTTTTTTAATTGTTGTGACAGAGTTCTCGATTCAAGGACCGACACTGTGTAGCAGTTACATGTTTTTTTGACACTGTAAATGATTTGATTATGTTATCTGTCTTTAACTTTGAGCAGAATGATCCAGAAAGGATCAGTGTGGAGTGATACACACAGGTCTTTATGTATGTTTACACCAACAGTTCATACTTAAACATCCCAGGTTTTTGTTTTGAAGCAAATGTTTTGCCTTAAACATCCCAGGTTTTTGTTTTGAAGCAAATGTTTTGCTTTTTACGGTGAAAGTGCATGATTATGATAATTATTTCTATGATTACTTAAAGAGGTTTTTAATAATTTGACATTTTTAGTTACACATCACAGTGAACGCAGATGTCTATAATGTTTGTTAGAAATACTTGTGATATGTTGGTTCTCTTTAGGTTTTACTGTGTCTGTTTGAATGTATTGCCAATGTGACTATGAATTTCCAGTATGTAGTTTTAATTCTGTACATGCTACTGTGAACAGCAGAAACTCTCATGTTATTTCACAACCGTCTCAGCCCTGTACATGGTTAAAACAATAGTAATATTGTTTTAGAAAACTCCTCTACAACACTTCTTCCAAAGTTTCTTCTGATACCCGTGTGATGATCCCTCGAGTCCAATGAAAACAAACCCAAAATGAACCAGTTGGACATAAAGTTATTATTATTCAGAAAGGCGGAGGAAGTAAAACATGTTACAGCTAATATTTTACCAGCATTAGTAACCTCTTTGAAGTAAGATGTTAGTTTTCTCCATTTGAGCAAGACACCTAACCTCTAAATATTTCAGTGTATTTGCTCAATATCTAACAAACCACGAACGACCGCGGCTGCTGTAGCCCAGTTCACTAAAGCACACGGCAGTCTACAGAGTGTGTCTGAGACATGGTTCAAGAGGACGTTTGATTTCTCCACCCTGAGTAAATAAAGGTGAAATAAAATTAACGGTGACTCTGTCTCTCTTATGTTTGCTGGAAACAACACACCATTCATGAAACATCATCGGCATGTATGTTTGAGGAGTGTTTTTAGTATTTTTCCAAGTCAAGTCACAAAGCTTCACGAGCAAATTTAAAGTATTTCACGTCTCTGAATGCCGACTGTTGAAGTGACGCAGTTCATTTGTGGAATTTCACCAGATTTGTCTCGCAGATCTTGAGTAAGCGAAGCATAATTAAGTCCTCGTTTGTAACTGAATCAAGACAAAGTTTCAAGTCAGCAGCTCTGATTGCTATTCATGGATTTATCCTAAATGTGTCATAGCCATATAAAAATATGTTGCATACAGTGTTTCATATTAGAAAACCGATGCACACAATGGGTATAACCACTAGGTGGAGGCAGATGTCTACAATGCCTGCAGATTGGCAGTCTACTGAGTCTAAAGGGACACACACACACACACACACACTTGGGCTAAAAAAGGATTTTCCACGCTTGCTGACACCTTCCTACTTCACACTGTTTCCACAGAGGAATAATAGATTTGGAGCTTCTTTCATCCCAGAACACAAGTGGGATTATGTAATCCCCTGGGATTAAAATATCATGATTCAGGAGGCAGTTTGACTACTGATGCTGCTGAGAAGCTGCCGTTTGATGCCCACTACCAAAAGTGAATACAGTTCATAAATATTTGTTGATGCATTTTAGAAGAAACACTCAAAATTGACATTAACCTAAATGCTAAAACAAGAAGAGGCCGGTGGTTACAATAATTACAATACTTCATATTTTCCCTGTTTGTATCCAGCTGTGTGGACCGTTTTAACTTCATCTGCAGAGGTTTTAAGATATTTATCTCAGAGATTTCTGCCAATGGAAATTAAACACTCTCAATGTTTCCATTAGACTGAAAATAACAGATTAATAAGGAACATTTAGTTCCAATGAAAACTGATCAAACTGAGCTAAGCATGGGTGTATGCAGATGAAATGTGCCGAGGTCATAAATCAAGAATTTATCGAGTGTTTTTGGAGATTCTGGTGGCAAACATTTGTTCAAGCGTGAAGCAGTGGCCATGAAAACTGGTGAAACTGAATCGAATCGAGTGCACCAAAGGTAGAAAAAGTTTAAAAATTCTACACATAGTTATTTCAAAGGATAAAGGCCGACCAGATTCAGTATTCATGTTACTATCAAAAGATTTCATGAAAAGACCAACATCAAACGTGTTGGTCTTTTTGACTTCCCTCCACTGGCTATGGCTTCGACTGTAGATGTAAATCTTCAAACGCGGGTCACAAATACAAAGTTTCAAGTTTTTAAAAAAGGTTAAATGATTTTCTAAAACAGTTGGGCACTGTAGTTTTTAGTTTACAGAAGGTTTTAGCACAAACAGAAGGAACTACTACTGTAGCTTGAGTTGTTTATTTATTTAGAACCACACGGGTGTGGCTGTATGGTGTCACCTTATCTTTACCTGTGCACTTTGTTGGCAGGACTCAGACAAAGAGGGTGAGTTAAGCTCCAATATTTTCTGTTGACTGTTTTATATGGTACGGTTTAGTTAAGTTTATTATTCTTTTGTTAATAAACATAAAACCTACCTGACGTGGATTTCTTAGCTGCTTTTCAATGGATAGTGGCTGCTATAACTACTTAATATTAGTCTGGGACTATTTTCAGCTGCGGATGAATCCACATTTGATGAGTGTTTGGGGCAGCGGCATAGTTTATGTAATATAAAGTAAAAAATAAACTACATATATAAGCTCCATAGAGCTGTATGGCAATCAGGACAGGGCTGGTTTTGGTCTTTTAGTGCGATTGGTTGACATTAACAAACACTGGACCTCTAATTTAAATAAAGATAAACAAGGGGCGGTCAGTAGCGTAGTGGGTTAAGCGGCCGCCCCGTGTGTAGAGGTTACAGTCCTCGCTGCAGCTGGCCCCGGTTCGAATCCCGCATCGGACGGCCATTTAATTATCATTAAAAGGCATAAAAAAAGCCCAAATTAATAAATAAAGATAAACAAGTTTCATTCAGAGACATATATACAATATTCTATGCACGGCATGGTGGTTGTATGCAGCATATTGTTTTAACTTCACTGTGAAGGAAACTCTAAAACACAAGAATCTTATTACAGACATCAGTCTTATAATAGCTTGGACTGAAGCAGGCTTCATTTTCAGACAGAAGAGGTGTTAAGACAACCTTACCTGAAACGACACTAACGCACACTTCATAGCTTGAATAAGCAAGCTCATACATAAATAACGCACTAATTTTAGTCACACAGTCACACTTTCACCCGTCTCACACGTTGAATTAACAAGTTTACGTAGAAATATCTCCCTTCTCACCCTCTCTCTCTCTCTCTCTCTCACACACACACAGTCATGTTGCCATCACTTCAGACCTTTAAACCCTAAACTTTATTGGCCTACGTTATGGGGACTTTTGTCCCCAAAAGGATGGCGAGTCCCCACAATGTTACTGTGTAAACACATTTATGTCCCCACAACATGAGTTATACACGCGCACACTCACAGAGACATAATGCAATCGTGTAACCAATAATTCTGCCTTCATCCTGCCTAACCCTCCGGGGAACCGGGGGAATATGAGATCTACAGAACCAGAGCATGTGGGCGGCTGTGAAATTAGGATTCCCTTCACCACAGAGCTGCTTTTGGGAGGTTTTCTGCTGACACAATCAGAAACTCATAATTGAGTTGCGTTCTGTGGTCGCATTGACACGAGCTTTGGTTTGTATTCTTTTGCTAGATTAAAAAAAACACACACACACAAAAGAAAAAACGCTTAATGTTCCCTCCGTGTGGTCATATGCTGAATTATGACGCTTTAAGCGACGTTTCAACATGTGCATGGGTCTGAACTCACATTGTTGCAGGAGTTCAGTCCCAGTCAGACCAGTCTGACATAAGACCTCTAATGGTTGCATAGAAATGAACATTGACAACTAACCACCCTCCCTCCAGGCTAAATCTTTTTCTTTACCTGTCACATCTTTTCACGAAGCATCTTTCTCACGTTTCACCTCTTCACTCTCAGTTTCATCTCTGTCTTAAGAGTTACGGCTGTTTTCATCAGTCACTGAGAAGCAGGAAAATAAATCTATGGTTATATCTCAAAGTTTTTTTTACTCTTTATTTGTTTGGCTGCTGCGCTTGATGCTTCTTTTGAAATTGGCACAACTGATGCAATGTTTACATCCATTATCATTTAAATTACTTTTTTTTTTCTTTTGGTTTGTTACATTTCATTTGGCCCGATTTGCCCGTGAGATTAATTTAAGTTTTTTTCTCATTATCTGAAAAGTTTTAGTGCCTTTCTCAGATAACGAGCATAGTACAGTATCTCAGCTGCCACCCTAAAAGCCCTAAAGTATACTCCATCTGAAGTTTGGGATGATTGAACAGTGTCTAACACCCCCATCCCACCCACATCCTTTTGACATTGAAACTGACATTTGACATTTTCTATAAGTGAGAAAGGATTAACAACTTCACAACTGTTTCTGTCACTTTTTCGTGTGAACAACCATCCACGGGAGACTGCCTGAAAATGTGATACTTTGTCAGATTTTCATTCAAATGTTGCCCAAATTGGAACCAGACTTCCAGGAAACCATCTGCATGTTTCCATCCATCGCTGTTACGTAATATTATGAGTTATGTGCATCAAGATAAACATATGGCGGCACTAATTTCCTGTCGGATGCCATTAAACCATTGCAGAAGAAGAGGGTGCAGCCAGGGGTATAAATATTACATATGTTTGCTTTATGTACTTATTTATGTAAGGCCACAGTCTCCTCACAGATCTGATCTTCATCTGTAGCTATTTTTATTCTCTTCAGTGGAGCAGAAGCTTCATGTATGTCATGACTTCTGTTTCCATTGCAGTTTGTCACATTTTGTTTTTATCTTCTAGAGTTTTTCCAACTCTGTATTGCAACATTTATTTTCTTAAAAACAGGTGGATGGAAGTTTTCTTCATGATGTCTGGCTTTTAATTCTTTTCAAGCATACTTGTGTCTTAGGTATGTGTATATTTGTCTGTTCTGAGTTTTTTTGTTGTTGTTGTTGAAGATCCTTTTCTGCAATATGTGCTTTGAAGTGTCCTTAGTGATGAAGGTGGTGAGGCTGTTGCCAAAATGTTTTTTAATTCCTTTGGTCCCTCTGAAAATGGGGCTTAATCCTGTTGTTTATATTAAAGCGAACATTTCTTGACCCTATCCTTGAAGAGTCAGTCATCTTTGTTTTTGGACATCTTGACGTCATTGTCCAGAGCAGATAAATAATTGGATGATCCAACATTTTCTTAAATTTACACATTTATCTTGAGCTACTTTTTAAATGAGGACAAAACAAACATTATTGTGTTTGGCTAAAGAGATTGATACGAGTAAACTGCTCAACTCTCGGGCTCTAAAAACCAAAGACCAAGTCCAAAATCTGGATAAACTAATAGACTCAGATCTCGCTTTACCCAGCCATATTAAATCACTAAAACAGGTCTATAAATAAATGAACTTTCCCCAAAATGAACAAGCAGGCCGGTCTACTCTAATGGTCTCTTAACTGGTTTTCCCCCACAAAAAAAAGACTGCAGCTCATTCAGAATGCTGCTGCTGGAGAACAGAGAACATAACTCCACTTCTATCTTTACACTGACTTCCAGTTAGTTACAGAGTCGATTTTTAAAGTGCTGCTACTAGTCTATAAATCACTGTAAGGGACTAGGCCCAGAATATATCGCTGATATGCTTGAAGAATATAAACTGAGTCGGACTCCTAGATCTATGGACTCGCCTAGTCCTGAACGCAACTGGAACAAACTGCCAGATGTTCTTAGATGGCCCAAATGCTCTGAAACTTACACACTAATGCACTTTAATCATGTAGTAGAAGTGCTCTCTGGTTCTCTATTCGGCATTTCAAAAGATATAAACACAAAATGGAGACTTGTTTTTATTCTATTTTATGTATTTTGTACGTTCTTTCAATGACTCTTTTTAAATGCTGATATAAAATTCAATTTAAGTCATGTTTGGGCGTGAGTAACACCTTTACATTGTCTAAAGTTGTGTTTCCTTTTTCTAATATCATTAAGCACCATTTATAGAGAATTGGTAAGACACTTAATACATGTTAAGTAAATCTTCACGCAACTAAAACGTATTAATGCCTTCTATCTGATCTATAAAGCATTACTAAATGTTTAATTAATCATAAAAAAAGCTATTAGTTACTGCTTACTACTAAAAGTACCAAAATATCTCCCTCCAGACCGAGCGGCCTTTCTTTACCAGGATAAAGAAAGGCCGCTCTTATCTGGCGTCTTGACTTCTTGAAGTTGAGAACACTTTATCTTGGATTTCTTTCTGCAAACTTTTAACTATGTATCCAAGGACCCTACAGTGCAAACATATTGAGATTAATCAGGCATAGTTATTGACTTTGGTGTTGCAACATATTGCAAATGTTGCTTTGGTTTACTGACTAAATTACTGAGAACTTGAGGGGGGCGGCAAACAACTAATTTAATTCACAAGTACACAATCCAAAGCACGCAGGCCTGCATCTGAATGTAGTGCAGAATCATTGGAGTGACAGATGGATAGCAATGGACACTCTACTTGTGAGTCAAAAAGCAAAGACCGAGACGCTCCACAATTTGAGAGGGTTCAGGAACCAGACAGTTATTTGGTCACCGTGATCAGGCCTTTGCAGACAACCTTGATCATCCCTATTTGCCCTCTGGCTCATTAGCCTTAATGAGTCTGCCAGTCCACAATGTCTCCGCTGTGTACGTCCGTGGTTCATTAGGGCCCCTTGGTAATTGAAAGCCGTGTCTGTAGATGAAGATATGAAGGTGGCTGGGAGAGATAAAGTCAGTATACATGCAAGCCAAGAGCACGGATAATGAGGCCAGGGCGTGAAAGCGCTTTTGTTCCTCGCTCTCTTTGGCTTTGATTGAGCTCTATAGAAAACAACCTCGATCAAAGCACCAACCACCGCCACCGACCTCTCATTTATGAAGAGCTTCTACAGCAAGAGCTTCACTGATGTCTGTGAAAACTATCTCAAAAGTGTTATGTATTAGTCTGTCTCTCACTTTCTGACATCCCTGACGTGTCCGTAACATTCAACCTTAAGCTCATTGACCCCCTACTGAAGACAAACCTTTAAAAAACGCCTCACAAATATATAGTTTCATTCTCAAAAAAGGCTCAGTCACTTCCTAAACCAGCGAATCACTGGAGTATTTAGCAAACATTACTCAAACAGGAGGAAATAGTGCACTTTAATGCAATGAAATGATTAAAACTCCAGTTTAGTCAATTCCACCAGAGAACCATTATGTGAATCACAACGCTGCCACAACTTGGCTCTAAATATTTTAGGAAACCCATTTTTCTTTAGTCATGCTTTAATAGTCTGTGATTCGTCAGTCCATCGTACGTTGAGCTGATACACTAGATTAAGTTTTAAGAATAGAAATGCTGAAGCAACACACTTGCTCATTCTAGCTTGTTTAAGGTTTGTGATGCACTTCTTGTTAAAATCTTCATAGATTTTGATGCATCCGGTTTCTTTTACCAATAACTGGAGATTCTGTAAATTCTTATTGAACTGCTCAGAGGGTTCTTTGTCACTTTCTCTTGGTTGTCAGTCGAGCTGAACCACAGCGTTTTGTTCTCTGCACAAAACGTTGCGTTATTTTGCAAACCCTTCATACAAAGTATGAATCCATTTCTGCAACGTAAAAGCACGAAGGACCAAACATACGAAGTAGTCCTCTCAGCCATCTGAACTTTCTGAACACAGCTTTTGTGGCAGGCTATTCCAAACTTTTAAAATGGTAGTGTGTTACTTTTTTCTGTGTATACGAGGAGAAAAAAAAGCAACACCAAATCTCAGTTTTTATTAGTTTTATTCCTGTCTCAGGTGCTGTGAAACCGCTTGAGGTCTGGAGGTCAAATGCACCACAAGCTGTTTAATTCTGTTTTATACAAATGCTTTGAATCCCAGACCATCTGGAGAAATTCGAACGTGGGTGTTGAATAATAAATCCTTTCCCTGCGCACAATAACTTAGCTCAGGTCGGCATGACTTTTAACACAAAATGTCAAATTGCGCATTGGTCAGCAGCACCAAACTAAACATGTCTCGAGTCTAAATGGATACCAGGTCAGCGGTTTGGGAGAAAGGTTGTGAAGTTTGTTTAAAAACCCCCAAAATAAACCCTGCAGGTGGTGTCCAGAGAGGTACACACTTTCTTATTTATACATGATTTATGAAATGGATTTTAAAGGTTTAAAGCTTCATAGATGGATTTTATACAAAATTCAAGGTTGCCGGGTTGTGAAAAATCACATTGGCTGATGTTTGTTCTCTTTTCAGCTCACGACCACAGTTACAAATGTTACTAAGTCAATATTAACGGCTTATAACAACAATCTATAGATCTATAGATTGGTCTGTAGATAATATTATATAGAGTATGGTCTAGATCTGCTCTATATGGAAAGTGTCATGAGATAACTTTTGTTATAAATTGGCGCTACATAAGTAAAATTGAATAGGAAATCAACCTAATAGTGATGAACCCAGTTATTACCTGAATCTGCAGTACGCCTCAACTGATCTGCATCTGTACTGTTACAGTTCAGTCTACAGGCAGCTGTTTTCATTGTCCACAAGCTACTCGGCACCAAGCAGATTGAGTTGGCAACTAGCTGGTGAACACTGTGGACAGAGCTACGAGATGATAATGTCAGTGTTGTGTTACAGTTCATTTCACTGTCCACAAGACTCTAGGCTGAGGCACAGTGGTGCTTTGGGCTAAATGTTAACATGCAGATAGTTCTTGCCATGTTCACCATTTCAATTTAGCCTTTACACAAAGTAGAGCTGAGGCTGATGGGAACATTACTTAGTTTTGGAAAATTAAGTCTTGGCCAAAATAAATTTTTAACTGATCATGTTTGTAGATGAAAAGTCAAGGAGATTAATCCTCTGGAGATCATGAATGATTGTCCAAACTGTCCATCTTGAGGGGAACCATCAAATGATAGGACCATACATGCAAAAAACTATTGTTCATTAGTGCAGCATTAAAAATATGAGGAAAATTTAGATTTGAAAAACTAACGCAGATGGAATAACACACTGACGGCAGTTTGCAAACTCTTAAGATACATGTTGACATTTACAAATGATACATAACACCCCGACCACTTTCCTATTCTTCTTCGCAAAGCCGTGAATTCACCTCTTGCTGTTTCACTTTGTTAAAACTGGGACGAGACTACAGGCTGTTTTATTGCTTTCAGACTGTTTAACACAGGTCTTGTGCTGCCTTATTACCCTGAGATGCACAATTTTCCAAAAACCTGATATCAGCTTTTCTTACATCTCTAAAAAAAACTTTTTACAATGACACTTTTCCCACTTTGCCTTTCTGAAACAAGCAATTACAGGCAAAGATCCAAATATGATCAAGTCAGACGCACGGCAAACGCAATCTCTCTTTGGGAGTTGGACTCCGCTCTGCTCATTTATTTTGCAGCCCTTATCGACTTTCCTCTTTTCCTCCTCCAAGAAGCACAATTTACATTTAAATGTCATCCCTTATCCTACCCAATTTGTGTTTACCTCACTGAATAAGAGCCACAGGTAAACAGCTACAGTGTTCCTGTGCCTGGCCTTTTTTTCGGGCTCTAAGAAGAAGCCAGGACAAATGTGTTTTTCTAAACTTCCTTTTAATGGACTCAAAGTTAGACTGCAATGCAGCAGAATGCAACGAAAGCTTAAAGATTCTTTAGTTGCTGTCCTTTTCTACATCAGCACTCCCGTTGAGTCCTGAACGATCATGACGTCGGCAAAATGTTTTCATTGATTTCATGGCCTACATTCAACGCTTAGTCTATTAATGTTAAGCACGTCTAACACAGCTTTAAACACGGAAACAGCAACAGTTTTCTTTTTCTAAACAAACGCAGCTTTAAACTTCTTTTGCCCCGGAGCTTACGACAGTGAGTAAGAGGTAGAGATGTGGGCACTGGGTACAAAGATAAGAACAAAATGTACATGACAAATGGCTCACACGGGAACAGAACCAAGTCATCGCTTATGATCCTTTTTGTTTGGATACTCACACCTTAGGGTTTGAATATTGAGCATTTATCATTGATGTTTTATGTAAAGATCAGTAGTGCGACCTAGAATTTGCATGTTTTTGAGTTCCTTGTGTAACTATAGGGAGAATTTAAAGAACTTGTCCATTTTTTATTGAGCTTTATTAGTGTAGAATCAGCTGACAATAAGAATTATGACCCATCATAGCGACAGATTTGCTGCTTCTCTTCCGAGTCCACCATATTAAACCGCCACGTCAACAATAACTGACACTATGAGGCCTTTCATGTTCTTTGTGTATTTCACTGCTGCTGTAGTTCCTCCTTTACGCTAGGAAGGAGAGGGTGAGGTGGAGAGGTTGCAATCCTAAAGCTGCCACTAAATCCACACTGCTCTTTTAACGTTACATGTTAACTGTCTTATCTATGTAGGTAGGCACCACCATGCTTCCCTTCCCTTTATCACCATTGGTTCAAAACTAGAGCGGGCACTGAGCCTAAGATGGTTTACATTTTGGAGCCACTAAACTATTGATACCAAACAAAACGACAACAAAAAATACCTCCAGGAGGCAGACGCACAACTATTTCATTTTTTAAAAAGGCACTAGGTAGCAGAAATCTCTCTTGGCGGTTTCATAGAGATAACAGACGACGCTTCCATCGCAGATAATCGAAACCTGAGTCACGTCTACTGGAAATAAACAAACTCAGTCGTCAGTCACCTAATTGTAGAGCTTAAATAACAAGCTACTGAGAAATATTGATCGAATTAAAGTCAAATACAGATTTGTAGTCTACCGTTTTGTCTTCTTTGTCCAGAGGCTATGTTTGCTGATAAGCTGAAACCCAACCAGCCACCTCCATCATCTCCAACAAAGCATTTCAAACGTTGCATGTTGGCTCGCTGCCAAAGTAGCTGGCAGACACTCATTCACATCCTTACCTGACTGAACACACACACACCTTACATAGATCATAGCATTGTAGGTAGCTGGCTGCGAGCCAAAAGGGGGACTGAAGCGCATTATTCAGCGCCAACCGCAAAAAGGCAGTTATTCCCCAACACGACACATGAAAGACAAAGACAGAAAAAATAAGAACGAGACGAGCTGGTCAAAACACATAATGCCCTGGATTTTTATTTCATTTTGTGACAATTCAAAGAGGGTTTGTAGTCTTTCCTGTGTGTGTGTGTGTGTGTGTGTGTTTATGTATGTGTGTGTGTATATATATATGTATGTGTGTGGTGGAAGGGTCTACAAAAACAAAACAAAATCTCATGAATCAACTGGGCCATTGGAATGGGCATTGGGATTGTGGTACAGACAAAGAAAAACTACAAGTAGCCTTGTTCAGTACCAAACTCTTCACAGAAGAGAGTGATTTTTTTTTTTTTTAAGCATTTTTATATAGTTTTTTTTTTTTTGATTTTTTTTTTTTTTAAGCATTTTTATATAGTTTTTTTTTTTTTGTATCGTTTTTTTCCCAAATGAAGGCACCCGATAACTTGTGGTTCATGGCCTTGCAGCCTTCTGGAGAGTTTTTAAAAAGTAGAGAAAACTTGTCTTTTTTTTTCTCAATTAATACATGTTTTCTTCCTTATTATGTAGAAGCTGGAATGATAATAAATGTCAGTTACTGCATTTTTTTTTGAAGCTGGAATGATAATAAATGTCAGTTACTGCATTTTTTTTTTAACTCCCTTAGATTTTCTCTCTTTTTTTTTTTAGATCAACAAGTAACAAGAATGAAGTCTTTTGTGAGGAAAAAAAAAAGGGAGATACAAAAATATTTATTTTAAAAAATGATGAGGTGACGGGGGGGGATTATCTTTTAGAGAAAACAAAAAGTAAATAAAGCCGTCCGGTGCAAACCGGAGACCAAAAATCATACAAAAGCAGCATCAATCAATTAAAAAAAAACAAATTATATAGTGCTTTGATAAGTCAGAAGCAGCTTCTGGGAAAGAGTCTTCATCCCCATTTTGTTACTTGTCTCAGGAATAATATACGTAATGAAAGAGCTTTGTGGAAAACTGATTAACCCACCGACAAACTGATGCCTACAACAAACAAATTCACACCCGTCGTCATCGCCGTCGTCTTCTACTGCTCTGCGCCTGAATCTGCATGAATGCACGTCTCCATGGATTCAAACATGACACACGGGAACATCGTGGAAGGGACGCCCAACAAAAAAAAAAAAAAAAAAAAAAAAAAAAAAAAAAAAAAAAGGGCGAAAACCGTCCCGGCCATGTTCACAACATCCAAAAATTTTTTTTTCAAAATAAAAAAAATAAAGAATTTTTCTTCTTATTTTTTTTAAATCTAGCTAAACACTGACTACAGCACGGGGAACCGGTGAGGGGTACAGTGTATAAAAAAAAAAACATGAATGGAGAAAAAAAAAAATCTTTGTAAACACGGCACAATAAATAGATCAAACAGCAGGTTCCGCACCATGCATGTGATGACATACATTTTTCTGTGGTACAACTTTCACACCTCATACATCGCACCAGTTGCAGTTTGTCGTTTTCTCTTTTTAATTTGGATTTTTTTTTCTTCCTTTTTTTTTTTTTTTTTTTTTAAATGTCTCGAGTGCAAAACATCACAAATGAACAATTCTGTATTCAAGTAATGTTATATACAAGAACAGGGAGGATGGGTGGGAGGAGGAGGAGGGGGGTATTACAAATATGCAGTACTGTACATATAATTGCCATATTAAGAATTTACAGACGATCTCTTATTAACAGTAACAAATAGGGAAATGGGGAGAGAGAGAAAAAATAATAATTGTACGAGACGAGCATTGCAATTAAGTCCCAAAACAGTTACCATGGAAACCCAGCCTTGCCGTGCTCATTCCGCCACCACTTGCTTTTCACGACTAACGAACGATGCATAGCACCTAAAAAAAACAAAAAAAAACAAACAAAAAGGAGTTACGCTTCCCCCGTGCTGCGTACGGGAGGCTACGTAACCTCCATGGCCATTGTGTTCTCTGATAGACTGTTCAGTGCTGGCTTGTCTTGTTCGTGATTCTCCCTGCGGACAAACAGAAGACAGGAGACGGTAAGACGCAAGGCAACTATTTAGCAATTAAAAAAACTGTTTCATTAACGTTCACGTAACTTTCTTTCTACTGCAGAAGCCTCATAACCTCATTGTGTCTCTTTGATGAGTTCAGAAAATGACATGACTAACTTTGAAACACTCTGAGCTGAGATGATTTCATCTCTCTCTCTCTGCTCAGGGTGGCCTCAGCGTGTCATCGAGCCGCCCTTTAAGGACCGCCCACAAAATCCTGAGACTGAAAACTGGTGAAAAACTGTTTGTGGAGTTAGAGGTTCAAAGTGTTTCCACATATTTAATGTATTTTGAGAGAAATCTCCGTGGTATGTGGCATTGCTCATGCTTTATACTCCGTCCTATAAAAATAAGTAAATTAAATAAGCAATGCTGGTATTTTTCCATGGACAGTTTGGCTGTTTGTATAATCCCAAATATTGTGCCACAGTCCCTAAAAGTACCTGGCACTTTCACTCATATTTAGCAGTGCCAAAATCCCAACAACTCGCCTCCGAAGAAGGTGGAGAACAATGGAAAAAACAACAACGGCTGACTTGTATTTCCAAAAGTTCATGCAATGGAAAAAGTCTTTAATTGTCACTCTTCCACAGATATGGCAAGGAACTCATGGTGGTGTTTCAATAGCTGCATTTTTAAAAGGGCTCTCTTTTCTCCACCACTCATAAACTTGAGACCATCAATAAAGAATAAACTGACCGATTTTGAACATTTAAACAGGATAGGTTCAAGCTTTGATAATGTAATCAGAGGCTGATTTAAAAACAGCCTGTCTAAGTGTTTTTAGAGTATCTTCACACCTAAAGAAAGCCACTTTGACTACCAGTGTCATCTACAAGCAACTGTTGTACTGCTGACGGTGACATTTACTAGTTTAACTACCAGTTTGTAGAATATACAAACCATTATATAAATAAATATCTAAAAATAACGGACAGGCGATGTTTTCCACAGATGTGTCACCTTTCCTCATTTTGAGTAGACACACTGGGTGAACGTTCGTTCTCACCTGGGCACTATGTCCAGCGGCGAGGCCGAGGCCGTAGTGACCTTGGGTTTCTGACAGTTGGCGGTGGCAGCGGCTGCATGGGCGAGCTTTAAGGCGGATGTTGACATGGTGGTGCTCAACGTCCGGGGGGCGTGGACACGCTTGCCGGTGGGAACACCCAGACGGAGGCTGTTGTTGTTTCCCAGCAGGACCTGAGTGGTGGCGGTAGTGGTAGTGGTGGTGTTGGCAGGGTGGGCGGTGCCGTTGTTGTTACTGGTGGCGGAGGTGGTGCAGGGGTGGAGCAAGGCGGGTGTTGGGGTGGTGGTGACAGGAGCCGGGGCGGCGGGGGAAGGGGACGCTGTGCTCGAGAGGTGCAAGCCCTTGTAGACACCTGAGGGGTCAAGAGAGGCCGGGCGGTGGTAGAGGAGGGAGGAAGGGACGGGTGGGGGATGGTTGGTGAGAAGGGTGGGAGGCGGGGTTTGGAGAAGATTTTTAATTATCAACTGTTTGAGGACCAATACTGTCGGAATATTGTACATTGTTATTCTTCTTTAAAGGGTAAAGGTCGACTAATGTGGACCGAAGCTGAATATTTCATTAGATTAAAAATACTGAAATGAATTTTGGAATGATTCCATCTTTGTTTTTTGACTTTTTGAACTTTGTGGAGTTTTTGGAAATGTTTGGATCACGTCCTCCGTCAGCTGTGCGCTGAATCACAAATACTATTAACTTAAAAATACACGTAACGTTCACAGATTTAGTAGCATGATTTGTGGGTGGAAAGATGATCGTTTTCAGCTGATATCTTAGTCACAACGAGACTGAACGATCTCTAGAAAGCTTTAATGAAAATTGACGGGGACTCGAAACAGTCTCTGGACTATTTGCTAGAGTTGTATCTGTTACATAGGAGTCCACTGCTGTGACTGATTGGTTTCCAGGTATTAGTCAAACCCCGTGAATTTTCAAGGAAACGTATCAGAACAGAAACGGTGAGCAAAAAACAAACTGCGTGTCTGTAAGCGTCACTGAAGTAATATGACATATTACTCATAACACTGCTTAACTCTAATACTAATATGAAGAACTATTTAAGTCATCTGTAATCCTTTGTTACCAATCAAAAGTAGTTGTTAAGAGCGTGTGCAGAGGTTTAAAATGTCATGTCACACCAGCTTAACTTTAAAACTTTGACGAGGCGAGGCGGGTCGTTCATGAGCTGCATTTATTTCTTTTCACCAGAGTCACAAAGACAGAAACAAAACAAAACAAAAAAATCTTCCACAGTGATTATCTCTCCAAAGTTTGAGCAGTTTTATCTGGAAAGGACAGATCCTTGGAGCGCTGTTTACATCTTCACAATAATCTCAAATGGAAATTCCTTTTTGACACTTTTTCTCCGTTATCTCTTAAATCCCGCCGCCTGAAACGGCGTCTGGTGTCAGAGGAGGGGGTTAGTGTTTTTTTGTTCCGTCTGCTTTGTGCCGTTATCTGCTCTTTCACTCCATTAGGGGCTTTAGGACTGTAATTACCTTACCCTCATTGTTTGCTTTGTCTGTTCAGTGTCACCGTATTGCAGCACTCGGGTGAAGTGCACTCTAAATTTGAATTGCTTTTAGTTTTTCCAACTTTGCGGTCGCTTTATTTTTCAAAACAAATTATATTTTCGGGGAGGTACAAATAATCACCGACGGTAATTAAACATTCCCGGTGCTGTTTGTGCTCGGAGACAAACAATGCAGGTAATAGTGAAGCCCAACGACCACCTTAATGAATGAAATGCCATTACTGTGATGGACAAGTGCCTCTTTTGTGGAGTTCAGTTCAAAAAGTCACTTTACAGACGTAAGCTGAGGTCCACTGAGCAACTGGCCCTGCCGGCGGTTCTTTGGAGGGTTGTCGTACCTGAGGGGGAGAGGACGCCGTTGACTCCGCCTCCCAGGGCTAGCTCCTCCTTGGATTTGAGAGAGAGCAGTTGGTCGGCGGTGACGAGAGCCGAGGCGGCGAACTGAGCGCTGGCCTGGTCCAACGTATTTGCCAGGCCCTGTAGGCGAGAGAAGAAACACTGTTCAAGTCACAGATCAGACCCATGTTTCAATCTGTGTCCGACAGGCCTGAAGGATTGCGGGATACTGACGTGTGTGCTGTTTGCAGTGGCGGTGCTGTTGGCTTGCTGTTGCAGCTGGATCTGCTCCAGCTGCTGTTTCTGCATCAGGGCCAGCTGCTCCTGATGCTGCTGGTACTGTTCGGCTGTGAAAGCTGAGAGAGACGAGACTCCGTTATAAATCATGATCGCATGAATAAAATGCGTTTCTACTCGTACCCAAATCCAAGACAAATTCATCGCCATCAAATATCGCTGTGTAAGTCAGAGATGCCGGCTCCTCAGATGTGGTCAGTTTAACTAAACTCGACTTATGAATGAATTTGTTGAAGTCTCAGACTACTTGTGGAAGCTGAACTCAGGGATGCGCTGAGCCCTTCACGTGCAAACAAAGGCCGCGTAGGATTAGACGTGGCCCTTTATATGCAGCTATTTTTGGCACGGTCACACCTCCATGAGAAAACTGGGAAACTTGACATGAATCTCAGTCATACGTGAGGATGAAGCAACTGTTTTTCTCTCAAGGGTATCCCATGACAACACAAATATGATCAGATATTTCAGTTTCTTTTTGGGGAAAACACAAATATGATCAGATATTTCAGTTTCTTTTTGGGGAATGAAAAAAAAAATCACATTTCATGATGCAACCAGGCAAAAAGTTTCTCACTTTTTCCACCGATTTTTGTGCCGATTTCTAATCCATAGATTAATTCAGAGGCATAACGGCACTTTAAAATCCACCCGACGCCTCCTCCGACGGGGCAGATGCTGTGGAAAACTACAGAAGTGAGTGAAGGAGTGTGTCGGGTTTGGTTCTGCCATGACAACCTTATCTAAAGTCATACTGGTGCATGCCAATCTGCGTGTTTACGTGCACTTCAGCAACCAGGTTACTTGTTTTGGCTTTTCACGGCGCGCTGTTCCAAAAATATCAAACTGGGTGGGAAAGAAATGCGATGCCCGAGCTGCATGAAAACACACGTTTGACAGAAAATCAACACGCTCTCAAATGTTCTGGTCTGTGCACGCTGGAGTTCACCCACGGTCTCATTTGCATGGCAGTTATTTATCGTGTAAATAACACGCTCTGAAGTCTTTCTTTACAGGATTTCTATTGATTACGGAGCCCTATTCCCACATTTCAGGGTATTACGTGGCCTTGTGCCTCGGTGCGATATTGATTTTCTTATTCCCTGAGAGCCGTTCACCTCTCTGCTTCGCAGCATCGGTCTGTGCATTTTAAGAGTCTCGGCTCGTACTACGGCGCCGCCTCCACCTGGAGCACCCTTCATGCTTATTTCATGCAATCTGACACCATCTTACATAATCAAAACGCCGCACCTATTTCATCACGACCCACCTTTACGGCTGCGCTCTGCGGAATTAACGCATCTGTGCAACCTCTTGATCATTACATCTGTCTTTAAATTTCTTTGCGGCGTTTAATGAGCAGATCGGTTTTTCCATTTACATCAAAAACATACACAGCTCCTGAAGAAATGTAGCGACATCGAGACACCAGCCGCCTGATTGGCCTCACGGTAACACCACCAGGGACCTGAGGCATTCAGTATGTATTCAACGCCTCGCACACCCTCACAAACCCGGTGCATCTCATGAATATATTTATCAAACTCAAGTCTTAATTGACACCTTGTGGACTGGGGAGGTGATGCAGTGTGAATGCAAAGCAACAGCTGGACCTGATGAATGACCAAAAAAACAAACAGAAAAGCAGTTTTGACAGGCAGGACACGATGGATGCTGGTCCTGCAATTAAAATAAAAACAAAACAATGATGGCCACGTCACAAAGAAGCACTGAGTGTGCATCCTGAATAACTTCATGGATGAAAATTGGCCAATAAGCTCTCTGTACTAGCACGACTCTTAAAGGATCAGTTCAACCAATAACACACAAACATTTCATTTCAACACGATCAGGAGACGACGGGATTTCATCAAAGCAGCTCGAACTCAACAGAAACATTTAAAAAAAAAACAGAAACTTTAATCATTTTTCACTGGGACTCCTTTCTACAGGAAAAATAATCCATGTGAAAACTGATTATCCACAGTAACTTCTGGAGAAATAACACTGGTGGAGAACTTTTTTTTAAATGTGGGGGGCTTTTTGAACCTTTATTTTGATAGTGAAAGCTTAAGAGCAACAGGAAGTTAAGGAGAAGAGACTGAGAGGGGATGACATGTAGGTAAGGGCCACAGGTCGGCATCAAACCCTGCAGCAAGGCCTGAGCCTCTGGCACAGACTCTACCAGGTGAGCGACCACACATTCATTTTATACACCTTCATTTTGGAGGGGTGACGGCAGAAATCTCAGTATCAGACGTCAGGAAACGGACCCTTCAAAACAAGCTCATGGAGAGAGGAGAGGTGCTGCTGGTGGCATGTGCGTTTCCCATAACACTCATCCCCAAGCTGCCATGAATGCAAAGTTATTACAACAACCTGACAGCATGCATCCATGCTGTGTATGTTCGATGCACTCACCAGCAATAGGTGCGGGTGCAGGGAGAACCCTTGGCGGGCGGTGAGAGCCGAAGGGTTGTCCCCCAGCCGTGGAGGCCGAGACTGACCGCTTCAGGCCTCGACTCAACTTCCTGAATAGCGGGTGGGCATTGTCCAGCTCATGTAGTGGTAGTGTCCGTGGTCTAAAGTGCCTCCATCGGCACGACTTTATATTCAACAGTATCTGACTGAGGTCCGTGGAAGAGGGAGAGGAAGAAGGGGGAAGGGAGGAGGAACTTCTATCTGAGGTATTTGTTTCTGAGGTACTGGCAAACTTGTCGGTGGCCGGTGAGTGTGAAGTAGTTGTAGGAGGAGGAGGAGTGGGAGGGGGAGGAGAGGAGGGAAGAGGCAGGTCGAGCATTTCTGCATCCAGTCCGTGGAAAATGTTGTCATAGTCCGTGTACGCCCTGTCCAGCAACACCCTGCGAGAGAAAGACAAGATCAGGACACAGCCGCGATAGCTACCTGATAACGTTGTGAACTGTGTGACCAAAGAAAGAAAGGAAATGCACAGAGGAACTGAACTGACCTGCCACCTCGTCCCACGCGACGTCGAGCCATGCCGAGGCAGCGCCGCGGCACGGTGAGCGTGGTGAGACTGTAGCGAAAGCGAGCTTCTGCCAAGCCGGCCTCCCATGGTCCGCACCACGGCCAGCTGCCCACGCGATCCTGATGAGCCTGGAAGCACGTCGGAGCGTTATCGTCTGATCTTTGCGATCCGTGACTAGATGCTTTAGTGCCCTAATAAATAACTGCCTGCAGCGGAGTGCCAAGTAAATACCTCTAATGTTGAGATAAACTTTAGTGGAGCCTCCAGACTTAAAAAGAACTGAAAAGGCTGCTGGATTTAGACTTTCTACCCAACTCTGCTGCGTTAATTCAACACATTTAAATACAAGCGTGTCAGAATAAGTCTGTCCTCGGTACTCACAGCGTAGTACTGGCAGCCTGCCTTCCTGCGAAAGGCGTAGGCACCATCTGGGTCGTTCTCCTCCTCTGCTTCTGATGAGCCTGAATGCAGCTGTGGATGCAGAGGTCAAAGGTCAGTCTGAGGTCACGCCGGGAGCAGAATTTATAATGCACTGAGGCTCTGGTTTGAATGCGTATCCCACAACCTGATGTTTCATGAGGTTTTGTGGACAGACTGAGCCACTAATAATCAGCCCAACAGGCGCAGTATGGACGGAGACTGTGTTGGTATTTTAGGAGCATTTCACATTATCGCCATGTCATCCGTTTTTTATCATTTTGCCCTGTAATGTGTGTTCATAGTTTTCAGTGGTCGGTTGAAAAGAAAAACCCACAAGTCGACTAACAGACTAACTCGTGTGTTTTTCCTGTTCACCACGATCTCAGTGAATCATATCAGGACAAACGATAATGATAAAAAGCTACAGGCGACGAGTGGTCATGAACGTGTGCCTGTGTGTGCACATACCTGGGAGAAGGGCTCGTCATCCGAGCTGGGGAAGTCGTACTGGTTGAGGTCCTTGGCATTGAAGACCACGGGACCCGGATGGTGGGGGACGCCCGATGAAAGAGGCAATACCTTCTGCCTCTTCTCGTATTTCCTCTTCGGCCGGGGAACTTCTGTCTTCTCGGGCTGATGGGGGGGAAAAGAAGACTTGACTCATGAGACTTTGAAGCACTTTGAGAAACACACCGACAAGCTAATATCTTAGTTTTTATTAGTGGGCGTCACCTTGGGCTTGTAGTCCTTGAGGTCCATGTGGTCCTGGTGTCGGTACTGGTTGGTGAGGGGGACCAGGGGAATGATCTGCGGCCTCACCAGTGCCCGCTCAGCCAACACCTCTGCCATCACCTCGCCGCCATAGTCTGACATGACGTTTCTGGGAAAGAAAAGAGATGAATCATCATCCGACTTTTATCTCCGTTTTTAAGCTGTCAGCTGTCAAGACTTTTCCCTTTAGCGTTGCCCCGCTGTCTCACCTCTTCTCAAAGATCTCCAGTGTGAGATGCAGCAGCTCTCTCTTGCTCTTCTCTCGCCTCTTGATCATTTCCAGGATGGTGACGGCTCGGCTGAGATCCCTGCGCAGCTTCAGCATCTTCTCGTAGGACGCCTCGTCATTCTTACGGTTCTGACGGTCGAAGGAACAAAGAGTCAGTGAGCACATGACATAACTATGATGAAATGGAAACTTCATGAACAACACAGAGACACTGAAACAAAGCTGCCAATAAAACCTGTTACACTATTATCATTCATTATAATGATACACATTAATTCACGTGTATCAGACAGCTTGGATGGAAACAAAACTGGTTACTAAGATCAAGGCTAAATTCTTCAAATGACCACTTGGTGGCATATATGACCTTAACAAGAGGGTTGAGAGGAAACTACAGCTTCATGGTGTCTGCGCTCAGCAGAGTATCACTAAAATAAGAAAATAATCCACAGGAATGTACTTTAAATCTATATTTTATGGGAGCTTATGGGAGTATCTGGTCACTTTTGTGGGATGGAAGGCTTTTATCGTAATGCAGTATGTTCAAACAGTCAAACTTCATGTTTCTTATTGCGTATTAAGTGAAAAAACTCAACCCTCAACCATTGAAACTCTGCTGTTAAATAGTTTCTGCCCACACCTATACTTTTCTTCTGTTCTTCTACATCAGAACCTGATCGAGCTAACCTGGCCACGCTTCACAAAAGACAGTGAACGCGGTGAAATATAACGACTGTGTGAACATGACAAAGTATTTCCAGCTTCCACCCCGAGTGGGTCTGGAATGAACCGAGCGTGAAGGCGACCGACCTTCCTGGTCTGCATCTTCTCGGTGCGCCGTCGGAAGGCCACATAGGGATCACTGGTGCTGGAGCCGTCCCGTTTCTCCTGCTTGACGGTGGGGATGAGGGAGTTGGCCTTGCTGTTTTTCCTCTTGCGGCTCCAGTAGTCAAACACCTCCTTGATGAGCTCGTCGTCCTCCTTCAGCAGCAGTTTGGCCTCCGGAAGGCTCACCAGCTGAGAAACACCGACAGGAGTTACATTTCTGATAAACGGGACGCGTTCAAACAGACGTGAGGGCGACAAATCTGTCACGGCAGGCTCGCCGCGCTCAGGCTGTCTTACCAGAAATGGTTTCAAATTTGTGTTACCAACTATTTAACGCTCATTGTGCATTGGTCTGTAACGCAGACACAAAGGCTGCCGACCTGCTGTCCACTGCCTTTCTCCAGCCGGTCTATCATCTCCTCAAACTGCAGCAAGCTGATCTCCATCTTCTTTTTCAGCTTGTTGACAAACGCATCGTCGTCCGAGTCCAGGTCGTAGTCTGGCTGCTCTGTGTCCAAGCTGAAAGCTGCAGAGAGGCAAAGAGAAGGAAACAGACTTCAGACGAGACGAAAACAACAACAAAAAAATCTAATTAAAACTCAATTGCAAACTCTTGTTTCTAAACCTCTCCAAGTATTTGGTGCAGCTGCCTTCATGTTTTAAACTTCCTTTGACAGCGTTTAGCTTATCTTTGATCAGGCATACTGGCATGTGGGGGACGATATGTTGTTGGATCCATGAACTGGACTGAAAATAAAAATAAGGGTGGGGATGACTGACTCCACAGCACCACAGAAAGTCAAACTATTTGATCATGTTATGACTGAAACTGCTTAACAATCACTTTAAACTTCCAGTTACTGTTGAAGCTGCAGCAAAACTAACTTTTATTCACGGCATCACTCCTGTGTGTGCGATTCACGACCGCTTTCACCATCTTAGAGGGTTCAGGAAACAGACAGGTCCTCTTTGTGATGACAGGTTTCATGTCAGATATATACAGACGGTTGCCTGGCAATACGACTGTGAAGGCCACTCCGCGCCTCAAGTGAGAATTGTACATCCAGCGTCAGTTGGCGCTCACTGCCAAGTCACAAAGTGTTCACAGAGATGGAAGCGGTGTATTCTATATTCTCGAGGCGAGGTTACCACCTACACGGTGAGCCATATTTAGATCATCACTTAAAGTGTTCATGGAGGTTTTCAGCACTACGACACAGCTGAGATCAAAACACAGCCTGACGTGTGAAGGAAAAAACTGTCCTACACGATGAAGTGAAAGAATATTTACCGCTTCACCGCGACAGACAATGAAGCAGACGAACTTCAGTCAGTGACAGCTGAGAGAACCACGTTACTGTACCGCTGCAAAGGACAAACTGACGCCGTGAAACAGGAGGAGGAGAGGAGAGAGAGTTCGCGCTCAGAGCAACATGACCAGTCGGATTATTACAGCCCGTGTAAAAACAAACACGCCGTGACCACAAAGAATTTGACCCAGTCACCGAGCAAACCGTGAGAACGGCAGCGCCCCAAACAAAACAGAGCGCACTTTCATCCTCAGACCGAGTTCAGAACTTTTTATTGTTATATTATTATGAGCTGCCGTGCGAGGGAGACGCCGCCGTCTCTCGTTATGGCGCCTTTGACCCTGTTTTATCTGACTCGCTCTCAAACTTGTGACGAGACGTAGCTGGGAGTTTCACTCACATCCTCCAACACCGCCCAACGTTTCCGGGATAATTGAAAAGTTTGTTTGAGCCTCGGCTCATTAACTTTGTCTTTTTAATCTGCTGCTATTTTCTTGTGAGCGCCCGGGCAGCACTGCGCATGGGCGACCGTCTGCAGGGTTAACAACGGAGTGAGATGGTTAAAATTAACTAGCCTGATGCGGCGTTCGACTCATCCTTAATGTTGAGCCCTGAAAATCCACATGAACCTGATGCAGCCCCTCCCTGCAGAGGATATTGTATCCATTTAATTTAACAGGACAAACGGTTAACTGTAAACACGTGCTTTAAGAGGACACCCACCCGGCATCTGTTGGTTCTGAAGGTTAGGGACACGTTGGATGATCATCAGGTGGAAACACAGAGACAAGTGAAAACATATGGAGCGGCTGCAGCGGACACACAGCAGAATATCTGGCTGGTTTTTTTTTGGCGCACAGTTCAGTCACGTCCAACTTGATAACTCAGACTGACCCGACACTTTAATGGAGTCTGCGTTTATTGTATATGAAAGCTGAATAATGCGCCCCGAGTGTTTCTGCGGGTCAAAGACTCGTCAGTATAATTTCAGCTGAAGCATAAATTGTGACTCTCTGCCCTTCGCTAATGGTCGGATGTGACCACATTTCAAGACACTGGATAATAATAATAATATCATCATGAAATATAGAAAGCCATCCACTCACTGTGGGTTAGTATTTAAAGTTTGTATCATTTCTGGTGCCAGCAGTGTGTGTGTGTGTTTTAAACACCGCCACATCTGCTGGAATCACATTAACCTGCCTCCCGTCAGACGTGCACAGCTGCTGAGCATGAAATTAACCAGTGTATAGACAGTATGTGCTGCTTTGTCTTTAAAACGATAACCTCAGCCCAGATTTACTGAAAGCAAATCAGATTCCACGTTGACCTGTCGGCAAGGCAACTCTGAGAAAACTCGTCAGAGCTTGCTGTCATTTCTCATCCGTCGTACATTTTAAATTTCGGAATCTTTGTGTGGACGTTCGTTTCTTCGCAGCAGTTACAGATTCGAGTTTCAGCACATCCGACTGTCACCTTAAAAAGACGACGGTACAGATTCAGAAAGCGGCTGCTCACAGCTTTTCGATATTCTGGTACAAACGTTTTGAAAGAGATCGATGCTGAAGTTTTCTACACTTCACAGACTGTCTGGACCACGGAGGAAACCCTGAAATTAGTCCGACAGCAATTTGACAGGACCCAACATTTGTCATTCGAGGCTCTCGGCCGATAGCGACATCTCTGTTTAGCGCAGAGCAAATTGCTTTTCCTTTGAGCAACAATCACGGCAACCGCCTGTGACACAGACACGGTTAGCGGACTGAGCAATCTAACAGAGTCATCTTCTTTGATATCATTACCAAACTATCCAATCTCACACACTCATTTACTCTGACACCTGTATGACAACTCGGTAAAAGCTCGTCACACACACACACACACACACACACACACACACGATGCCATTAAGTGGATGTACAGCTGTCAGAAACGAGACGTCCTCTGCTACCTACGAGCCCGTCAGTCACTGGATGGGTTCAACATTTCATCAGCCTTTACAGCAAACTTAGCCAACCGCCTACATTCACTTTTAATGGCACAAACTTGAACTTTTAGAACTATAAAGCTGAACATAATGAAATGTTATGATACAGGTCTAGAGAACATTCCACTAATTGCCACTTAATTTTGATCAACAGCCTCCAAGTGACATTTAATGCATTCAAAATAATTGTGGGAAACACTATTAGGACCTAATGAAACAACCCGAGCTCCCTGATCCACTGCATCAAACTCATTTTCTCTGCTTTCTGCATCACATTAAGAGGAGCCCGCACTTACGCTGTATGTGAATTAGCTGCTTTGGCATCTTGAATTCCCCGGGGTAGAGGGACTCGTAGTACGTGATGTTGCTCTCTGCCTCGGGGACCGGGATGACCATGTTGTCCCGCTTCTCGCCATATACCTGCTGCGCCGAGATGGCCCTCTGGAGATGGTGTTCCTGCGGAGAGAGACAGACGGAGGTGAGACGCCTGGATGACGGGAGGACAGATGTGCTCGTACGAAGCTTAGCATCCTGGATAAAAAGGCTGGAGCCACAGTTTAAAAAATGAAACCTGGAACCACATGAAGACAAGTTTTATACATAGTACAGGTAGTCTTCTACAGCTCGCTCCTCTCTGGTATCAACATCACATTTCACCAGTTTTAGCTTCCCTGCACGTTTTAGGATTGACTTTCGGATTGTACCGATCACTTTTGAAGCCCGTCGGGGTCTGACCCCTGACCACGTTTGCCAGCATGATAAGCAATCGCATCTTTTTGAACGACCTGCCCGAGGACATGAAGCTCGTCGATTCAGCCAACTCAAATCACTTTAACTCATTTACAGACTTTTTTCTTTCATCATCTTTCTTTTCACTGTTTGTTCTTTATTATAGAAAACGGTTGCACGTCTCAGTAACAGCTCTGCTCCTGAGAATATCGAAGCAGATCTGTGGGTCAATAAAGATGGAATTGCAGTACGAGAAACCCGCATCAACGTCACATAGTTTGTCCACACACAAGAAAATCATCTAAAAAGGGAATCAAGTCGATGCATCATCTGATTTTTAAACATCAGCCTCAGATTTCCAGCATGGATCGGGCCTGTGCTGTAGACCTGCACGGACACGACGGGCCACAGAGCTGTGAATGAAGCGGCTTACGCCAATCAGCCACTAACGCTAAGCTCCAATTATCCGTGCGCAGCAGCGGTTTCACTGATTCAGAGTGAAATATTCTGAGCGTGAAAACCTGCAGCCATCATCGGGATCTTGTTCTTATTCGAACTGTGACACAGCCAGGCCTGCGCGACTTCTAATTTTAGTGCAAGTTTAGTAAAACAGCGAGCAGCTTCAATCTTGAAAAACAGAGCTGAACTACGCTAAATGTTTTATTTATTCTTTATCATGAGGGAGGGAGGGAGGCAGTCTGTTCTGGTTACGCCGCCTTTGACCCCGTTTTATCGTAGCTGGGAGTTACCTCACCAATTTGGGAGGCAATTACAACAGAACACAACATTGCCCAACTGAAACATAATATCAAGCCTGGTAAACTCTGGAGCGCCACAGGGACGATAACACGCTGACTCATGTAGACACAAGCTAAAAAGTACACCTGCAAAGTGAGTTGTGAGAAGAAGAAAAAACGACTATTATCCAGTTACACGTTGGGCAACATCTGGTAACTAGACAACACGGCAATCCGTGGACAAAACAGGCTGCACCGGAACAAACGGAGCCACGTGACATCATTTCATGCTAAATATAAACTTCCGGATACTTTAAGATGCATTCATAAAGCTCGTCTCTGCAGACGCCCATCGTGGTTGGGCTATAATAATATGTGCAAGAGGGACGGGGACACATCTGAACACGCCATCTAATCACCATCATCTCCTCGACACAAACACAGAGGGGAGAAAACTACACCGTTTTTGTCTCTGCCGCTCTGTCAGTTGGCCTTATCTACCCGCCACAAGCATGACGAGAGCTGCTGCCAAGCCCGCTGAGGGGGGTGGTGGGGCTGGGAATGTGCCTGGAGGAAGGCAGACAGAAAGGCTGGCTGACTGGTTTGCTGGCGGGCTGCTTGTCTGAACCGTTGCAGTCAATCCGAGTAGTAGTAGTAGTAGTAGTAGTAGTAGTAGTAGTAGTGGAAGAGCCTTTGGCCCGGAGCCGGGCGCTGAGCCACTGGCAGGCAGTCTGTCAACAAGGCAGCGTGTTGCCGGCCTCGTACAGCAGCTCTCTGGAGAGGAGGTGTGTTTATTGTTTTCCCTACGGCGGGGTGGAGGAGGAGGTGGAGGGAGAGAATCTCTGTGCCTGGAGATGGTGGAGGGAGGGAGTGAGGCGGAAAGATAGATAGTGACTAGTTTTGCTCTCTCTCTCTCTTTCACACAGTCTGTTATGGTTACATCTTTCCATGAAAGGCGACTTTGCATACTGCCAAAACAAACACTATTAGTCAGCCGTGGCACAGTCACTGTGGTGTAAGAGGAGGACAGACGACACAGTAGCACATACTGAAAAGCTTCATTCAGATTCAGCCCGTGCAGTCTAAACTTCCCCGTGTTCAAACTGAGCTGCCTTAAGTGTTTTGAACTGTAATACCTTAAACGTCCACTTGAGGCTGGCTCCAGAAGTGAGTCAGTCTCCATAAGTCCCCATGTTTCACAGCAGAAATAAACATGTTTACAGCCTGGTACAAAAAACAGTTTTGGTCTCTGTAGCTAATTTCCCCGTTCATGACAACTGTACTGAGGGTGAATTTATAAACAACTCACCTGTTCAGGTTATATTAAGGCTTAAAGTTATGCAGCGTTAAGAGCGTGGACGCTTTGATTGACAGGTGGGTGTCGTTACAGATCAATATTTAGATTAACTGGGAGGTGGAGGACGTGGTACATCCTCAATGGCAGGGTGAGGTCACTCATGCTGTCACTGGTTGAAACCCAATAATGTCACTGCTTCTTAATGTGATGTGCAGCTTTCTGAGGACTCGTATAATTAGTGCAGGGAGTGTTTCGCACATGTTGAGGGTTCAACATCATTTGTTGTTAGCCGTTACAGCACATTCATGAGTCTGGGTGGAGAATTGGATACGCTCCTTCACAGTGTGTGTTATTTCATATATATCACATGACACAGTGACATTCTGTGAAACCCCCCCCTCCATTCACACAGCTCAAATACCAACACGGGAGAGATAGCTCAGTATGAATGACGACAAACTCCCCAAGGGCTGGCATATTTCAGTCAGCTCGCACAGTACATACATAAATCATACGAAACAACAACCGCCCGGCGGTGCATAGTTCCCCCCTCATAATTAATCTCAACGTGCAGATGAGTTTTCCTGCAGGTGTTGGAAAGAGGGGGAACGTCTGGATGATCAGCAGAGCTTAGAGCTTTGCTGTTTATGAGGACAGCAGTTGCTCACGTACCGCCTAGATTTTATTCATTGCACACAGTAGCTCTGTATCCTGAACAACAGTTGGGGTTCGACTCGGAAGAAGTGTTCAATCTAAGCGTACCCCTGACACCATACGATGGCCTGAAGAAAAAGGTTAACCGCTTATTACAGCAGCGACGCGCGGACAGCCGTGGTTTCAATCACAAAGACGGCCAACAAAAGTGATGTTGATCGCAGCTGAGCACGAATCAATTCACGCCTTTGTAACAGCAGAAGCCAGGCGAGCTTTTCAAAACGCTACAAGGTTTTCTAATCAGAGAGGCCCTTGACACTCTCGCAGAGACCTCGCCAACACAAAGCGAATCAGAGCAGGCTATTCCACGTGGTGCACAGTCAGGTATTATTTCATCCGGAGAGCCTTCACATCTGCAGGCCGAGTGAAAAACACGACCACGATTCATGGTCAGGATTTTAGTCACGAAGACGATCCAGCTTAAATTTACATGTTGAATGTCACGGTAATGTCATTACATAAAACAAATGTGGTGTCACACACACACACACAAACACACTTTCAGAGTGCAGAAATTCACCCACATGGGCTGTTACACTTCATGTTTGAGCTGGAAAAGGATCTTTTCTGTGTGTTTTGCACTGATGTGACTATGCAAACATACTCAGCAGGCTGCCCCCAACTCAAACTTGAATAAATATTTGAGTTAAATATTATTCAACGTGTTAAATAATTGAACATTCATTGTCAACCAGCTCTCGCTGACTTTGCTGGGAGCTGCTGATTCTCCTTCGCTCTGTGCCGCAGTTTGTAAATCGCAGCTCAGTCTGCTGGATAAACTTTGCAGTGACACTATTACCACCACAACACGCACTGTTCTCTGCATCACACAGAGAAACGGTCTTCATCGAGCTGACGATGTATCGCTCAGGCTGTACTGAATCCGTCCATCGTTTAAAAAAGGTTTTAATCCGTGTTTGTTCCCTTCCAAAGAGGCAGCAGAGTAAACTTTGGGTGATCTACAGTATTATATCATGTGGTTTGTAGTCATCTGTAACAGTTTCAGTCTTGTGTATTAAATCTGTTTTATTGTGTCCCAGAGCGCTGTGTTCATCAGCGCCATTTGGACTTTGGGGGCTCACGGTTTCCTGCAGTCTGTTCCGCCCGAGGCGAGTGATAACATGTTGCATTTACAGTGCCGTGTGCTCTGGAGATCCGCTCCAAGGATGCTTCTCCCTCGTTTGAAGAAGTTCCTGCAGACAACTCTCTGCGCTTCCCGGAGGCGTCTCCATACGGAAAACTCAAAGCTTACACTTAACCTACTCGTAGCATTCGCCGTGACCTCTTCGTGTTCCTTCCCGATACCAGTCCCCCTGGCGGGCGTCTAAACCCCCACGTCGACTTCCTCGGGCTTCTCCACAATGAGGCAGAAACTCATAAGAATCAAACGGCCTTGAGCGAAAACATGTCGGCTGCCAAACCTAATCAAGCAATGTGTTTGTTTACTTTCCCAGCCGTGGCTATTTGCCTGGGAATAAATAGACTTACAGTGAGGTGAGCGGTCGGAATACAGAGCACGCACACACACACGCCTCTTCTCTTGGTCTCGCTTTCTCACACATACACACACGTCCAGAAATAGCCTTCTAAAATGACCACATCGATCACTGTCAAGTCTGCTGAGGCAGCCACGGTCTCCTCCACCTACACCAGCCGTCTCGCCTCTGACAGCTACTGTCCCAGACACTGTAAATGCCACTTAACGTGATGGACAGCCGCAGGGGACGGTCAGCCGGCGCTGTCTAGGGACGCAGCTACAGTACAAAGCAGTTTTATGCACGGCATGGGAGAGAGCATGGCGGGTGTTTTTTTTCTCCTCTCTCCCACACCGGGAGCAAGCGGGGTGGGAAATTAACAGCAGCTATCAGACGGCGGCTCTAACTACGCGTCAGTTTGTAAAATAAGTGGCCGAGAGTTGAGAAACTTTCCGTTCTTTAAATTTAAATGTTTGTTTGAAGGCAGAAGCAGTGTCCGCAGGGCAAAATAAGTTTTTCTACCTTGAGTGTTTAGCCTGCTATTGCATAACAATGCTGTGAAAACAATTAATCACAAAGAATTCTTCCATTCATCAGGTCAAATCACTGGAAAATCCCTAAACTCATTGGTCATCCTCGCAAATGGCTCCAGCTGAGGCTCGTCTTGGCTGGCAAACTTGATGTGGAATTGGACTCAAGAACCTGCCTCGAGGCTGGTGTTGATTTCCCACGCTGCCCACGTACGCGTCGATGGGGGCGGGGGGAGAGACAGCTGACAGAGGCAACTTTCAAATTTCACAGCATGTAGGCTTGCGGAGACTTTGGACAGGTGACATGCCCCACATTCCCACCCAGCAAGGTCACACAGCGAGAAGCTGGTGGCCTGCCAGAGTGAGAGTGTGTGTCTGTCAGTGTCTGTGTGAGTACAAGAACTGTGTTTGGCAAAGGAGGCAAACACAACAGATGCCTGCGGGTTCCCACCAGGGCCGCAGACACTGACCTCACTTTCACCCAAACGTAAACACAAGGCCGAGTTGTCTGGCCCAAAACAAACAAGCCGCACGTGCTGCGGGGAGTTTCGGCAATGACGGCTCTGTAGCCGAGCCAGGCTACGTGCACACACGCCGCCTGTAAATTACTAAACCACATGCTGGAGTCCGAGCGGCGACGGAGAGCGCTACATCCAAGTCTAAATCTACAAGTTGCTCTGTCGTTTTAAGCTCAACAAAGCACTGTTAAAAGCCATTAGCATAGAGTACACCACGCTTTCATCCTGCAGACCACTGAACACAGAGTGGTGGTGGCAGGAGGTTAAGCGCATCTCCAGAAAGACAACGTGGAGAATCAGGGGTGCACATCCCCAGTGGAGGCCCACAAAAATATCATTAGATTCAGTATACTAAAGCAACAACACAATACCTTTAAACAATGATGTCCACCCAACACCTGACGTAAACTGCTCCAAACAGAGCGGCTGGCATGCAGCAGGCCTTGGCCTGCCTCTTATGATAATATAACTGTTACATAACTGAGCACTTCAGCTGAGCGGAGCACAGACTTTGAAGTGACAGCAACCCCCTCCTCTCTCCTCCGCCTCCTCCTCCTGCTGCCCTGATCTCCTCCTGAGCGCCACGTGCCGCTGGTCTGCCAGCCTGCTGTGCCATCTGACACACTGAACCCCTGACACCGAGCCTCAGCGAGAGCTCGGAGCCTGGCTGCAACATGCTTTCAGTGAACAACAGCAACAGCATCAGCATCCACCAACACGGAGGCCTGTAGTGATCCAACATCAGCCAGAGATACTGGGTCAGCTGGAGAACACTGATATGCTTCCTGGGGGACCCGGAATAAAGGGGTTTGTCTAATAAATGGCATGTATGAAGAATGGAAGCAGGAAACAGCGATATTCCCCCGGGGTGCATCTCTGGTTTATAAACAGCCCGTGTGGGAGGCAGCACAGTCGAGACCGGGGTCGCAGATTTTGTTTATCTACCTGCCTCTGTGATTAGTGCATCCCTGCATCCACACCTGGAAACATCACCAAAAGGTTAGGTAGTGGCTTGGAAGCAAGCAAAACCAAGATGTCAACAGACCAGAGAGAGATGGTTGTTATTATAGTGACAGCGCCTAACATGAGATAAAACTTAAGGTGAGGTCAGTGGTGCAAGAGTGGGGGATTAAATAACACACCCCTCTGATCACGACAGTTCAAACTGTGGTTTTAATTGTTGCAATAAGCCAAGCCACAACGAAGGAACAGAAGCACACTGCCATACAAACAGACATACAGGGTTGTATCATATGTAGATAATATCATGACCCAAGATTTTGTTTATCTACCTGCTTCTATGATTAGTGCATCCACACCTGGAAATATATCTCTCTCTCTCTTCAATGAAATACTTGTAGAGTTCCCAAGGTTAGCCAATCATCTGCCAAAACAAGCTTTCAGATTCAAGTAACAAGCTCTGAAGAATTGCAAAATCAAGATGTCAACTGATGATGAAATTGAAAGAGGATAAGCACGCCCAGCATACAAACAAACATAAAGGGTTGTATCATAGATAATATCACGACCCAGGATGTTTATCTACCTGCCTCTATGATTAGTGCATCCCTGCATTTACACCTGGAAATATCACTCTCTTTTTTAGAGTTCCACCAAAGGTTAGCCAATCATCTGCCAAAATAAACTTTCAGATTCAAGTAACAAGCTCCAAAGAATTGCAAAATCAAGATGTCAACAGAGAGAGATGGTTGTTATTATAGTGACAACACCTAACATGATACAACCTTGACCCTAAGATGAGGTTAACGCATATATACACACCCCTCTGACCACTACAGTTCAAACTGTGCTTTAATTGAAAGAACAGACACACACGTGCCATATAAACATAAAAGGTTGTATCATAGATGATATCATGACCCAAGATGTTTATCTACCTGCCTCTATGATTAGTGCATCCACACCTTTCCACCAAAAGGTTAAGGCCAAAATAAACTTTCAAATTCAAGTAACAAGCCCAGAAGAATTGCAAAATCAAGATGTCAACAGAGAGAGATGGTTGTTATTATAGTGACAACACCTAACATGAGATACAACCTTGACCCCGAGGTGAGGTTAACGCATATATACACACACACAGAGAAATTAAACAACACACCCCTCTGATCACTACAGTTCAAACTGTGGCTTTAATTGAAAGAACAGAAGGACACCCAGCATACAAACAAACATATTGTATCATGATCAACTGTGACAGCACACACACACACATATATATCCAGTTAAAGATGCCTGACACTCATCCTTCAGTGCATGCAGCAGTGTTGACATTTCAGTCTCGGTAGCAGCAGCACATATAATCTGAAATCACGAGCTCCCCCTTGCCCTGGTCTTTTGCAATTACGCCAACACAAGCCTCCCCCCCTCCTCTCATCCTGACAGACAGACACAAAATGTCGGAATCGCTCAAGTCACATGACTCCTTTGTACTCAGAAAACCACCTCACGCACAAATAAACCCGCAAAACCGGGTGATTTTATCCGATACCGACACGGCGCGTGCCCGCCTCGCCCGACCGTTGGTCCGGAGTGGCGCGTGCGGGGCCGTTGGCGACACAAACCGTCGTGTTTCTCCTGAGAAAAACCGGCGGCCATTTTGTGATAGCTTGCGCAGAGAGAAAAAAAAAAGCCCACCACCACCGACCATTTCAAAATAAAAATAAATAAAACCAAGGTTGTTTTTTTTATAACATTTTACGGTTAAAGCATACCGATTCCTCTTCTTTCTCCATCCCCGTAGGCATCTGGGGCACGGCCCGGTTAATGGATGCATATTCGTGTAGGTCGGGTAAATCCTCACAACGGAAGACGGGTAGTGGCTTGGAAGCGTCCAGCGCCCGCGCCCGAAACGACAATTTACTCATTATTTCACAAGTCGAGATGCAATATAAATCTATCGGATCTCCTAATATTCACAACGGTGCCGAGTGGAGCTTTCATGGATGTTTCTGTGCGGTTATTTCTCTACTCTGACGGTTCGGATTGGCTGTAAGCTTGTAAATTTAAGGGCGTCGCCAAACGGAGCCGGGGGGAAAGGCCCGGATCTTGGTCGCTCTCTCTCGGACTGTTTCTCTCCGACGCTCCGCTCCCCTATCGTTGGCTCAGTGCGCCATGGACAACATGGCGGACATTTAAAAACTCTTTTTGCTCTGTTTCTGCTCGGTAGCGGTCCAGCCCCCAGCGCGCGGACCGACCATTCCCACACGGTCCCGAGCGCTTGCGCGTTGCGTGGGGTGGGGGGAAGGGGGCATTTTAGTGCAAACTAAACTCCGCCGCACGTTTATTATTGACATGAACATTAGGCACGGCCCAAATATATATATAAATATATATCAAGTAAAAATAAATAAATTACATTTATTATGTTTAAACATCGAAATTAAAAGTACACAAAGAAAAACAACTTATATTAAAATATTACATGAAAATTAACAATGAATTGATCAATTATAAATTTAAAGCTTTTAGAGTGTAACTCCTCTGCACATTTTTTATTCCTCTGTACATATTTATATCCTACGCAAATGTTTAATTTCTCTGCAAATGTTTAATTTCTCTGTACATATTTAAATTTAGATCCACCTCAGGTTCATTTTAAAACATATGGCTCCTGTGTTATAGGTTCATTCTAATG